>NC_068319.1:31480254-31605532 GCF_025860055.1 Xyrauchen texanus
GTAACCAATAAAATGTAAGCCAGTGTATGCAGTGCCCAATGTTTGTCAAGATTGAAAGGTAGGTTAAGTTTAAGGGCAGCCAATCCAATTTGACATAAATGACCAATAGGGGTGACCATTTTATCTAGAAGGTGAGAAATGCAAATGTGACTCTGGTGTGAAAAAGTCTCCTGAAAGACAACTTTGCATGGGAACAAATGGCCCTAAAACGGAAGGAATCGTCAGTCTTTATACAGCCGAAATGGTATATAATCGGATGTAAACAGACTTGTGGAATTTGAGACTGTGGGCCAGTAGATTTCTGAATGCTTCCAAAATTCAGTGGTTTATACAGGAGTGTACTGGTCCAGATACAGCTCTTTTCATGCAGTGTCATGTATTTAGATTTACATCAACTACTGTTAAGATTGTACTTAATTACTTATTGTAATTGCATAATAACTAAAGAGTACATTTTCACAGATTACGTTTCCTGTTACAGCTGCAGCTCTTAATGACAGTGTTAGATATATGATGGGGAAACACAGAACATGCAATCTGCCAAGTGCTTTTCATACTGGTGCAGGATGCTCTAATTGTGCAGGGTTTGTTTACTGGTTAAGCAAAATAATAGTTTTTTAGTTCTTTTCTTTTTGAATAATATTGCTTAACTCTGACTGATTAACCGCAAAGTTATTCACTGTACAACAAAATGCTTTTAGAACATCCTTAAAATATATACAGTATTTTGTCACATAAGAATAAAGATGTATTTATTTGTCCAAGAAGTCATGAGTGACAGACTGCTGCCTTTGAGAAAGAAGCATGAGTGTGTCAGTTTTCAGTAAAGGTGATATGCAAATATCACACCATCAGTATAGCACGCTTCTGTTCGGTCACAGGAAACCAATCTTATCTATACACTGAAAGTATCACGCAAACTGTACAGATCACATTCATTATAAATGCTGCTTTACCTACTTTCACCCTAACAAGATCTTCCTAAATGTGGAGTCCTCCAGGTCACATGCCTGTTGTTCATGCCGCATAGATAGCATCATAAATATGATGTATCTTTAATAAGCTGGTATAAGTAAACCAGTATTTCTTGACTGTTGACCTGCAAACAGTGCTTCAGTGCTTTGGTTTGATTTGAATATGAGCATAATGCTGCAGGTGTCTCAGTAAATAATGCAAATAAGTTGCTTTTACTCTCTCAACCAATGAAAAACATCCACATTAGTGAAAGCACAGAGACAAAGAGGACTGACCATGACCGGGAGGGTATGATACTGTACACACCATCACAAGGATGAACGAAGAAAAAGACTAGGATCAAACAGGTCAGTAGTTTGCAATATATGGTTTAAATTAATTATGTGCTGTTTATATTTATTGTGTATACTTTTTGTTTTTGTATTTATGGCTTATATGCAGTAAGTATTTATGTACGGTTTATGTTGTTTAGTTTGTTCACGTGATCCTCCCGATGAGGATTGTGGTTATCTATCCATTCAGGTAGAGATGTGTCACCCATAACAGCTTCATTTAATCTGTCTTTACAAATAAAGCACACAACCAAATTGTATGGCTAAATTACAACAGTACGGTTGGTAATAGTATTTGTTTCCAAGCGATATCATTAACATTACTGTTGACACTGTTAAATATTTACCGTGACATCACAAACTTCACATTTAACAGCGCTGCGTGAATGTTTATTATTCTGCATTTTATTCCACACTTCATATATTCCACCTAAGGCTTTAATTACTCACTGTATGTTAATTCATATTTATACAAGTATCCTCGCGTACTTCTGCCGAACTCGTGTGGGATTTTATGAACCAGTGCCAAGTGCGGGACTGGAGTGAAATAAACCCGATCACGGTGTCTTACAAATCTAGCGAGCTGATTGCATTTAATATGCAAATTAATGTTTAAAAATGCTGCAGGTGCCTGTGATGTCCAGCAATGCTGGTTAAGCATAGAGCTCACTGAACTTTCAGGCATTTACTGTCAGTTTTCATGGGTTTAATGCCAGTGGCACAACCAAAGTCAACACGTGGGCTTGTGGGGCCCTGGGCAAAATCATGAAATGTGAAAATTCCCATTACTTTAAAAAATCCAGATGCAGATGTGATGAATGGATTGCTTTTATTATGTGTCCAAGAATATTTGGTTAAAATGTACATGAATGTATAGGAAAGTGTGTATTTTAGGTCCTGATACAATACAGCATTTCTTCACCATTTCAAGTTTTTCACCATTTTAATAACGTTTCAACTTTTTTTCTAGAAATACAAATTAACCGGTGTCTCAATGAATGAATGTCATGCTAAATGCAAGTATAATAATTACAGTGTAACCATTAACAATAAGGTTCTATTTGTTAAAGGAGCACTCAATAATGTTTTCCTCGAATTAAAAAAGTTGAACTCCTAAAGATGTGAATCATAATTTAGCAATATATGTAGGACATCATGAGCGCTCGCATTAAAATGAAGACTCCAGTCATATCAGTAAACTTATAAAAGCTGTTTTATTCTACATAGAGCGTTAGAATCACATGACCCGCCGAATACTGTCCTGTAACGTCCTGTTATTTGACACTTTCATCACTGATTAAAGTAATCATTGAAGATTGTGAATACACTTCTACAAGGGCATCTGAAACTGAAAACTATTGATTTTAAATGATGTTGCATCCAAACCACTAGGTGTCAGTGTAAGTCCAAGATGACACACAGACAAAAGTTATATTGCAGCTTTATGTTTAATTACGACGGGTTGACAACTCCACTTAAAGTAGATGATACTGAGCATTGTGCAACTAGTGATATTGCACAAATTGTAGGCCAGTGAGTTATTAATTTACACAAATAGTTCATGAAAATGGAAAAGATATTATAGCCACATCTATTGGAGGATACATTTGGAAATGCATGCAGTATGTCACATCACTGCATATCTCTGTTGTGTTCTACAAATGTGAAAGTTTTTACGCTCATAACCAGTGTTTGGATGTAATGAACTGCATGAATTCTAGATTATGTAATCAGATTTCAAAAATCAAGTACTTATTGGAAAATTAGACTGCATTACATTTTTTAATGTGTGTAATCAAACTGCAGTAACTATTTTAAGCATTTTAGTGATTTTTGTTCATGTTATATTTAACAAATCTTTTAAGTGAATTAATCATTCTTGTTCACTTCCATATACTGACTCGTATTTCTCGTTCACTGGAGTCTTTCCCTTTCTAAGCCAATGAGCTCTAGTTTAAAGCTTGAGACAGCTTTGGCGGCTTTTCTTGCCTGTAAAGTCTGACTATAGTGCCAGCCAATAGCATTCTAGTGCAGGCTGTGGAGAAGCATATCATTGGTTTCTCTGTGATTTTAGTCTGAACGGGACTTCTTGTTTATGACCGAACTGAATGCGCTGGTGGTACATCTCATTCGTGAACAAAATTAGCTTTTAAGAGGATCCTCATTCAAGGATCTGTTGACTGACTGAATGTGAGGAGGCATGTCATTTGTTTTTTTTTTTCAATCTAGTTCAACAAGAAGAGAAGGGGCCCAGATTAATTATTAGTCAAATTAACTGATGGCCACACATTAGATGTTTTAGGCTAATATTGTTGTCCTTTTGGTATAGCTTGATAAAAGTCATGCTCAGCAGTTTACCAAATGATAGATATACGTTGTTGTCATTTGTGGGGGAAAATGCTTATGATGTTTAAACACTCTGCTAAAGACACTTAGGAGATTTGTAGACACAAAGGTTTTAATAAAGGATAATTAGACTTGTTTTAGTCATGAAGGACTTGGTGCTTTTGGCTCTATGACTCATTTAAAACACAACAAAGATGCTCATTTGTTGCCACCACCTACTCAGGCAAAGGCATAATTTGCAGAAATGGTCGACTTGAGTCACTGCGTTGAATCAAAATCCCTACCACTACAGGATTGATTACATGAACTTTTATTCAGTGCTTTTATTGAAATAAACTCATTGCTGGTACTCCATCCATCCGGGAGGGGGTAGGTTGTGAGTTTCTTCGTCTGTCCGGGTTTATTACTGAAACTTTCTTATCTAAACATTGTAATGTAATGTACCCAACACTGCTTCCAGCAAAGATATGTGGGGATTTATAGACCGCTGTCAAAATCCATGTGATGGCCACAAAACATTCCAGTAAAACTACATATTTGAATTGCAGATACCTGCAGTTGTATAACTCCAATCTGAGGGAACATAAAGACTATGAGTCTAAACTCTTGAAGAGAAATAGTCCACTCTCTCATAGCAATCGTTGCACGCATGTTTATGCGTGCACAGTCAAATGAAGTATACACTGAAAGGCTATTGTTCGTCTGTAAGCAGATGCTTTAAAAGCCCCGTTCACACGCCAGGGATCTGTGTTGCTGGTGGGCATTCTTACTGCTCTTGCTTTAATGTTATTGCTGGATTGCACGTCTGGCCGTAGCTTTGGAAATTCAGATTACAGGTTATACTACCGGTACAACTAAGACATAATTCTAATCTGACATGGAATCAGTTCAATTGCTTGTAAAAATGAACATTTGGAAGGGGTCAGTGTTTTTATATAACTTGCAGCAGTGCTCAATGCATCTTATCATTAACAAGATGAACGATCTATGTAATGTAGGAATCAACTGGCGAGCTCCAGAATATCACATGTAATTTGTATAAAGTTGAAATTTTCTCAACTTTCTCTGTCCCTTGCTATGGTGATCTCTGTCGTCAACAGTCACTGCAGCTCATGTCGCCAGAAGTCGCTCTTCTCGTAGTGAAAATGAATGAGATTGTGTTGCTTTGTCACATGATTCCACCGGGTCAAAACCGAAATACACTTTGGGCTTAACCCAAAAAGATCAGCAGACCACAGTGGACAAACACATGCGATAAAATGAAAGAACACATCACCTTCTTCGCTATTTGTTTAAAAATCAAAAAGTCTCAACAGGTCTTAATTTTCATATTGCTCAAATTCAGTCAGAACAGCTTCTTAAGATTAAGATTCAACTTTATTGTCATTGTGTAGAGCCAATGAAATGCAGTTGTTTTCGCATATCCCAACTAAGCTGGGGTCAGAGCGCAGGGTCAGCCATGAAACAGCGCCCCTGGAGCAGATAGGGTCAAGGGCCTTGCTCAAGGGCCCAACAGTGGTAACAGCAGGATGACAGAACCCCCGACCTTTCGATCAGTATCCCAGAGCCTTAACCGCTGAGCCACCACTGGCCCTATAACAAACCTTATAACAGGTTTAAGTGAAAAATGTAGACCAATTTGAATCATTTAGCAGACACGTGTGTCCAGTGATTGACAAATGAAGAAAAGAACAAACAATGTAGCATACAGGAGCAATAATATAAGCGGACACCGAATTTCAAAAGAATCAGAGCAGTAGAAATTACTTATACAGTTGGTGAATATTAAATGCATGAACTAAAATGTGAACAACATTGTCGCTACATTTTTTGCTTAGAATTTTCATATTGTTTTGTTCCATATGTACGATTTTTACGATTCTGCATCCTTCCAGTGTGCTGTATCATGAGCAGCGTTGAGCTGCAGCTCTGTGGAGGGAGGGGGCAGAATGGGTCATCGAGTTCATTCGTCTCTCATTCGCACTAGAGCAGCAGCGCCCTCGATAGAGACCCGCTCTTTCTCTCTATCTTCTCTCAATCCAGCTGGCAAGAGAAAAGTGTCAGATGAATGCTGAGACGCAAAACAAGAGCTTTTAAAATACCGTGCAATATGTACGTGCCTCCGCGCCTCGCGTGACCTTACATCAGGACAAAGAGAGTCGATGAGACGCCGCTGCTGCCATTTTCAGGTTTAGTTCAGTCGACGAAACTCTAAAAGCGGAATAATACACAAACACTCGATGTATGGAGAGCAGCGATGAAGCGCGTATTGCTGTGAATGATTATGGTCGATAGTCACCGGAGGGGGATGGACAGAGACAGAGGCAGGATGACATCAGGATACTCGCAGCAGTGCGAGAGCAGCAAAGCATCAGACATACAGGAGCTCGCGTCCAAACGCGTGGATATTCAGAAGAAGCGCTTCTACCTGGACGTCAAGCAGAGCACCAGGGGTCGCTTCCTGAAGATCGCCGAGGTGTGGATCGGCCGAGGCCGGCACGACAACATACGGAAGAGCAAGCTCACCCTGTCCATGTCCATGGCGCCCGATTTGCGCTACTGCCTGGGGGATTTCATCGATTATTACGCGCACATCGGGCTCCGAGGATGCCAGCAGGCGTCGCGGTCGGAGGAGCAGAGTAACGGCCAGGGCCGCGTGATGGACCGCAGGAGAGCAGCGCCGGATCAGCCGGCATCATCCACCGGCTCCGCCGCGTCCGAGGAGCAGATCCACCGGGTGTTGAAGAGCGAGTTCATCGAGAGGGACAACAGGAGATACTACCTGGACCTGAAGGAGAACCAGCGTGGTCGGTTTCTGCGCATCAGACAGACCGTCAACAGAGGACACGGCACCATGGGCTACTACGGTCAGGGCATCGAGCAGACGATCGTGCTGCCCGCTCAAGGGCTCATCGAGTTCAGGGACGCGCTGTCTCAACTCATCGACGATTACGGCGACGACGATCCCGACCGGGCCGCGCGTAACCACGAGGAGTCGCCCGAGCTCCCCGAGGCCGCGTCGTTCCGTGTCGACAATAAACGCTTTTATTTCGACCTGGGCTCGAACAGGTTCGGCGTGTTTCTGAAGATCAGTGAGGTCCGACAGCCCTACAGGAGCACCATCACCGTTCCTCTGAAAGCCTGGGCCCGTTTCGGCGAGAACTTCATCAGGTATGAGGAGGAGATGCGACACATCTTCAGCTGCCATAAAGACAAGCGGACAGACACAGACGAGCACGATGATTGACACAAATAATGCTTCTGTTGTTGTCGAAAGGTGTACCTCTAACCTCTTACTGTACTAGTTAACTCTGGACAACCACAACAGCACTTTCTAAACCAACTCCCTCATGTTCTTGTCCATTATTCAAACATTCGTGTGGTTTATTTTCATATAGAGCTCATAATCGAGCAGAGAGGCTCTGCTGATTTGAATGTGTCTGGTGGACTAGAGAGGTTCGGCTTTTTGCAGTTGTTCTGAATCTGCAGCGTGTCTGTGTGTGTGTGAGAGAGACAGAGAGAGACAGACAGCTCTGCTTGTGTACTGTATATCAGTGTGATAGTAAATCAAGAATGAATGATTGAATACTTCCTTGGCTAAAAGGAAGATTCCGGGTTCAATACAAGTTATTCTCACTCGACAGCATTTCAAAAAGTCATTTTGACCGTCCATCTTTTTCTTTAAAACAAAAATCTAAAATCACTGTTCCAGTGAGGCTCTAACAGTGGAAATGAATGGGGCCCATTTTTGGAAGGCTTAAAGCAGAAATGTGAAGCTTATCATTTTTATAAAAGTACTTCCGTTAATTCTTCTGTTAAAACTCATTGAGTGTAAAGTTGTCACAGTAAAATCATGTTAACACACATATTGTTTGTCTTTTGAAACAGTATTTTAATGTTTACAGATTAAACCCCATTGACTTCCATTGGAAGTGTCTCACTGGAACACACATTTTTTCACAAACATTATTTCACAAATGCTGTCGATTGAGATTTGCTTGCATTAAACCTGGAATATTCTTTAACACAGTTTTTCAAATGTAGTAATATACATGGGGCTATAGTGCAATGTATGTAATTTGGCAATCAAATAATGATCTCTTTAAAGGATATAGTATGCTTTTGTCTCTAACTAGAGGGTTAGGATTTGGTCTCTAAAACACAGTTTATCAAAGGCAGTAATATATATGAGGCTACTGTGCAATTTCTGAATAGTGGTAATCTTTGGTAACAGACGGGTTAAGACATCAAAGATCATATCAAGCACTCGCATCAGAGATATTTAATCAATTCTACATATTTTGCACAGTTTCATTAATAATGATTATCTGCTGGGTATTTTGTAGCTTCATGGAATTCAATGGTCCAAAGTCTTTGAAAGGTGGCAATGTTTGAAGCTTTATCTCAAAAGATCAACTGCGACACTCCATTGCACGAACTGTGTTTCCCATCTTAAATCAGAAACCAAAAAGTGCATTAATATTTACCTGATTTGGGTGTACACACTAGTTGGCTTTTATAAAAAGCTTTGTTTTTTGAGAACCAACCACCTAACTTAGATCTGAAGTAATGTTAGTTGAACGATTTTCATCCTTGATAAATGATTGGATTAGTCTTCTGTTTAACTATAGAGCATTAAGCATGACATTGTTTGAGCCATTCATTTTATACATAAATGTATAGTGTGTAAATGGCCATGTCCTAGAATAAGTATTGAACTTTAAGGCTGGGTATCAATACAGATCACCTGATTTGATTCCAACTCTTGATTACATTTTTATTTCGATTCTGATAGAAATTCTCTCCGCAAATGCTTTAAAGGAAACTTGGTACATTCAGAAAAAATTTACAACGTGTCCCAAAATATGCAGTTCAATTGCAATTTATTTAACAGGTGTAATAATCCACCCAAACAAAACTGAAGTAAACTTTAATGGAAAAGACTGATTTTAAGAATTGATATCACTCACGATCATTCAAATGAAGATTGTGATTAATTAGAAAATCAATATTTTTTACCCAGCCATAGTGAACTCGATTAGAATGGTTTTTTTTTTGTCTTTACGTATTGATTTTCAGCATTGTCCAACTTTCTGACCAGACAGATGCTGAATCGCTTGATAAACAATAACATCATATGTGCAATAATTTTCCATAATTTTTTCTCAGTCCTTGTCAGTGGCATTTAACAAGAACTGAGCGAAAGCAACTAAAACATTATTGTGTTTTATTTACGTAAAAAATATAAATGGGCTGTCAAATTATGTTTAAATGTAAAGCCCAATAACATTATGTACGTTTAAGCAATTAGCATCAAACACTTGAGGATTCTTGTGTAAGATTTGGCGCTGAGCTCGGCATGTAAAATGCACTTCAAATAAGAAACAATAGTTGTGTTCAAGATAATATATACTGTCATAAGTAATCATTTTGGGAAATACTATATGATAATTTTGTGTTCACCCGCAAACTGCTGCCGCATCCCCAGATGTCCCCATGTTTCTAAATGCTGAAAAGGAAGGTCAGAACAGTGGAAGAGTATTTTAGAGTTTGACATATTTAGTATGTCATCCAGATGTAAAATCTGTTCTGAAAATGGGCATACTATGCACCGTATTTGTATGGCATACTAAAGTTCATTCAAATATACTACGAGCTGTATGCTAGTGTACTATCATAGAAATACAGTGGATGTTATCTAGTTGCCTTTACAAAACCTTTTTTTCTGGGGGGTTGTAGCATTTTAGAGGCATGTACGTTCATGCATCTAGACAGTTGTTTTCTTGTTGAACACAACTAAACAAATATTTAGCTTTCTTTTTTTACTAGTACTGTCTACTAATTTAGGCATGTTCACATGTGCAATTATTGTCCAGCTGACAAAAAAGCAATGCGTTTCGGCACTTCTATTGATACATGCTGATTCATATAGTTTTCATCAGCTATTCAATACTTTTTCACCTGTTTGTAAGTGTGTACGTGTGTGTGTGTTTTAGCAGAATATAACTGTGAATTATGAGTATATTTTATGGGTTAGTGTTAAGATCTATAAGAGACACCTCCCCACAGGAAGCACTTTATTCAAACAGCACTTTGAGCTGCTGCACCTGCTTCAACACTGCTAAGAGGACTCGCATTTGTGTGATAATAGTGACAATCGCTCTCCCAGATGAACTCATTATATCACCTCAGCCTTTCAAAAGTACATTCATCTGCTCACGTTTAGCTCTTTCTGGCTGATTTGACCAGAATTAGTTGTGTGTTAGTTCATAAGTGTATCCAGGTCTCAACAAAAAGGATTTTGTTTTCTTCTGTCTGACCATCCAACCGAGTACAGATTTTTACAAGCACGTTCAACATTTTCACTGGCCCCACCACAAAAAAAAACACTCATTTATAGTGTCCTTGTTACAGTGGAATTACACAGTACAAGTAAGTACTGAGTAATATTAACAACATTTATTTACTATAGGGTTAGGGTTTTAATTAGGGTTAGTTGCTTGTAATTATGCATAATTTACTGTCGTTACTATAGTCAATAGATGTAAAATGTATAACAAGGACACTGTAAAATAAAGTGTTACCATCATTTTATTTTTAGCAGTATGTTTGCATTTTTTATTTATTTACAATAATAGCTGGATATTACAGAACTTATCCAGTATTGTATAACTCCATGACTGCTATACATTAATATTTACACTTTCCCAGCATTCAGCATTATTTGCAAAAACAACATTCAGTATGGAAAGTCATGTAGAAGAACAACTCTTGAAAGACTCATGTAAACCATTACATGACCAGTAAGTTACAGTTCCGTCAACTGGCCAGAAACTCTCTCACCATCATTTGGTCAGAAACTTTACGCAAGTACACGTACGCAGAAGTCAAACAAACCTCAAGGGGGCGATTAGAGTTACCTTCATTAAACAGTGTTATTGGGTTGCTATAAATATACTGACTATAACTTTCTCATCAATATTCTCTTCAAACTGTTTTCCTGCCATGACAGTAGTTGCCCCGAAAGAGAAAACTCACCATAAAAGCTGACAGTTCACAGTTATCTCGCTATAGCGCCCCTTTGTGGCAAAGTTGAGAATGGAAAGTACTTGTGTATTTTGTGTCTGTACATGACTGGGCGTGAAATTGAGCTTGCGCAGCAAGTAAAGCGTTCACGTACTTGTGCAGAGTATGTTTCGGCCTTTTATTCTTGAGCCCTGATATCAGACCAAGAGTTTTGTCTGTTTAACTGACACCTGATTTCATTGCGATTGTCTTGTTTGTTTGCTATGGTTGTCTGCAACCACATTTTCTACAACAAGGGCTGCAACGGTTGGCAGTATCTACTCGTATTGTATTAGATTAACTAGTTAAACAGTTGAACCAGTTTTTTTCTTAATTTTGAACTTCCTTCTCTACTAAGGGCATCAAAATATTCTGAACGTTACCCTTGAATGAGACATTTGACAAGTTCAGAAGTGAGGTCTGAACGGTTGTTCTCTTTAACCTCTGAAGCAGTGAACATGTATGGATAAACCATGTGCACTTTACAAATCTGAGTACAGGTTTGTTCCCTTTTCAAAAAAAAAAGAGTAAATGTATGCTTGTTATATATGTACTGTATGTGCAATGCATGACCAGAAGAGAGCAGTGTTCGTATGATGTATTTCTCATTTTATTTATAGGTGGGATACAAATATGACATTATTTTTAGTGTAATTTTTCACCCTGATAAAATAGCTGATTTCCTGATTGCTTTACGATTATACAGGAAAATAGACCTCAAGACACGTTCATATGTTAGGCCATCTGAAAATACAATTAATGAGTTTACATGAACACTTGAATTTGAAATTAGACTGTTATACATAACAATTTTCAAGCTATAGGCCTTAAATCATTACATTGTGATAGTAATGATTGAGTTTAGGTTCCAAGTTGTTCGCCTTTCATCGCTAGAGCGTGAAATGTTTAAGTATGATGTGAGAAAACAAAATGAAGAATTACCATAGACAGAAAAAAGTTTGAATGTGACAACAAAAACAAAAAAATACAATGGGAAAAGTTTTAAAATAGCAGAGCAGAGATGCATACCTCTATATGTGTTCTTGATAGTTGTGTGGGTAATGTGATGTTTAAAAAGAAAAGTTAAGAAAAAAGAATGGTTATTCTGAAGATGTCTCTTTTATCTTTGTGTGGACCATCTGTAGTTGGGCTTAAGGAGTATCAGTGTTTGTGAAATGATTTTAAAAGATGGCAAAAATCATTTTTGAAAATGTTTCAGTGTATCTTTAGATAAAGTAATGTACAACATTAGTGTGTCCTTCTGTAGAAGCTTCCAATATTATACAACTCAAAAACAAGAAGAAATCGTTCTGTCTAGTAGCACTTTCTTTAATGTGGGTACTGTGTTTAACATGTATGGTACAGTATGAATATAACTTCTTTTTTTTTTTTTTTTTGCCTTGTAATGTTTTTAAAAGGTTGAAACATGTAGGATACATATCTGGAGAAATATGATGTTTTAAATATGAAGTTCATGCATGCCAACAGTTGGGTCCTAACAAACTTTAAAATTTATCTGAAAAAATGGTGCTATATGAGAACACATAAAGGTGCTGAACTGGACCCTAGCTGCATGCATGTTGAATGACAATGGAAAAAGTAGAGTAAACCTGAGGCTAGATGCTGTCTTCAAGATGAACGACAACATGTCCTTTCTCAATGTGTAACTGTAAATCATGCATACATGGTATATTCACACACTGCTTTGTGTTGATAGATAGACGATCTTAGCTTGATCTGTTTGGATGCTCCCTGCCAACATGTCTGGCTTAATTCAGCAGTTACTGTGCATTTACTGATTGGCAGTGAACAGAATGATATAGGAAAGGTTTACTAATGTTAAAGCTAATTGATCTTTTATTAATGACCAGAACAGCTGCAAACCATCAGACAAGTTAGCAGGGAAAAGGCTAAATACCCTGGCAGACTCACACTTTACAGTCAATAGTACTGTACATGATACATATTTGAGTGACATGTCATGGTGGAAATCCTCACCAAAGTACAAGTTGAAATCCATCATGCTTATTTACAGTAACAGAATATTTGTGTGTAAAAGTTCCACAGACAATCTAATAAAGTACAACTTTTTTATGTTTAAAGTGTGTGTGTGTGTGTGTGTGTGTGTGTGTGTGTGTGTGTGTGTGTGTGTGTGTGTGTGTGTGTGTGTGTTTTATTAACCCTTCAGAGGTCACTGGTTGTAAGGTCGGGATCATGAGAATATGATAACACTAGAAGTCGACATGTTGCAACCGAATGTTCCATTGCTTTGACATCAATCATTCTGCTGAGCTACCGACAAGTGCCATCGCCCATTACACATTTTTGCATCAATTCATAAGTTTTTACCTTTTCCTGCGGTTCTTCTGATCAGTAGCCTCAAAGACGGGTTCTGATCCTGTCTAAAACCAGGAAGTAATCGTGTTCACCTGATCAATGGTGAGCGTGATTTGAAGGCTCCATTTTGCCTCTGAGATTACATTTTGACTCCACTGAATGTTAGGTTCAGGTTTGGGTTAGGGCATCTGGATCATAAAAATATGCCTTCCTCTGTATTAGATCATATACAACTAGATTTTGGGGCCCCTCTGTGGGCAGAGGTGGCGTCAGCCGATTTTGCCTGGGCTTCAGCCCCGAATGTTTTGAGTGTAGCCCCGAATGTATTTTGAAAAGTTGACTGACAAATATGAAACCAGACAAAAGCCTATGTAAACCTCCGAAATCATAAGTTGCCTTATTTCATTGTGCTTTGGCTTTGCACATACTGCATACAGCCTGTAAAAATAGACATAGGCATAATCTAGCCTATAGAATAAGTTCCTTTGCTGTCGGTAGCCTATGGGCGACTCCGTTTCTTCCTCTCTGTTGAATATGCAGCAGGTAAAGGAGGAGCTTGCACAGTCGTTGACATTGTAAGCCCGTTTATCGGTCCAATGCCGGTCTCCAATAATACGGGTGAAGGTCTCTGCGCGTTACAGTCTTTCTTGTACGCAACACAACAATATTAAATGAAATACATTTTCTCTTATGTATTATCTCGTTATTTCATCTGACTCCATAAATGAAAAAGGTTTTTAATGATATCTGAGTATCATTAAAAGTGAGCGAATGTTTGATTATTCCTTTAACGCTTTAATTGTACTTACCCGTTTCGATTAAGAAACTATGTCGCTTTGAGGTCCTCGCGTGTTTTCTCTACACCGCGGGTCTCACGATCACAAGCGGCCAGTATTGGATCATCAAACAGAGGTAATTGCTATATACCTGAGATCGGTCACGTTCACGTATACACAATCAAAGATACTTCAGTATAGCCCCATGGAATTGCATACACTTGAATGTAACTTAACGTTTTCTTCAGTAGAGGTCACGGCCACTAGTACAGATGTAAGTTGACCAACATAACTTCTCTTATAATAGCTTTGGATTGGCCATGCGTGGTTTCCCACGTACACTTATCTGGAGAAACATCAAATTAAAACAGAGGTAAGACACCCAGATTTAGATTGGTCAAGCAGCGTTTGCTGTTCTAAACGGAAATTCCCTTTTTGTCTTTGCAAACCAAGTACACTTGAATCGATGCCAAATATTATTCGTCACTAATCTGACGTAGACTTGCGGTAACATACGAATCGTTTAATCTGTTTGGGAAACACAATGTCAGAGTCAGTCAGAATAAAATCAAATGTTGACAATTTATTGACCAGGTAACATAATCAATTCATCAATTCCAATTAGACATTGATAAGTCAAAGTTAGACATTTTATGAAAACATAAGAAATACGAATTGCAATCACCTGAAATAAACTACAAACAGTAAACTGTTTGGGATCGTCTGATTACAGAGAGCCCTGAGCAATGTGTGGCCTCTCCTTAAATACCCAGATAATTCAACATGCTTACCAAATGGTGGTGTCTGTCATTATAATTAGATTTTGGTCCCCTGTTGAGGGGGTTCCTGTAGATTAACATACAGGAGGTATGGAGGATCTGGGGGAGGGCACACCTTTAAGGGGCACACCACATTTCACATATTTTATAACTTCTTTTAGCTTTTCATTATGGCTGAGAGGATGAGACCAGTTTACCAGGCGCACTGAGAGACTTTAAATGATACCAAACATGTTATAGTTACTTTTTGTACACACTTCACATTGCATAGGTTTTTAGTGAGCTTTAAGTGAGGAGGAGGAGTGAGATGAAGGGTCTTTAGAAGGGAGGTGTTAGCTGCACAGTATGTTGCATCTCGGATGTTGCTGTTACATCTGCGAGAGAGAGTTCAGATGTTAATTCTCATGAGAGCCTTTTGTTTTCTCGAGGAGTAGCCCAGACTCACTGGCACCCGCCTTACAACATCAACTAACGTTACTTAGTGGTGATTTAACAGCAGTTAGCAGGAAAGACAGCAAAAATTAAGCAAATGAGGCTTTGGGGATTTTTCCGAAAGAAGTCAGTGGGTAAGAATTCACATTTGTTTTTGTCCTTAAAGTCTGAAGATCATCATCTAGCTGGCTTTCACCCACAGTAGGCTAAACCTCAAGTGGTCCATTACCGACCCATAGATTGGTAGCTCCTTGTTAGCGCAATCGCCTCTCACGCCAGAGACCGCGGTTCGAGTCCCATTCGGAGTGTTCTTTTCTTGTTTATCAGGTGTTGCTTTCGCTAAGGATAACCAATAAGAATTAGCATAAAATGTATGTATGACTTGTTTTGTGATATTAGTTTGTAGTAAGTATACACCTTGATTTGATTAAATGGTTTTGTAGAATGAAGCAAAGATGAGCAACAGACTGAGGAGCAGCAGCAGCAGCTGTGCCAGAATCAGGCATGGAAACTGGTAACAATTAATAAGTCACTTTACTTTAGAGAAAGTTAAAATTGAAACATTGTTTATCCCAATGATCCTAATGAAAGGATTTTGACAGATGAATTATTCTCATAGAGATGATGAGAATTATATACAGTTCGATGCCATAGTGTGTCAATGAACTTAGACTATAGTCATTCATGTATTGCTTTAACTTAGGATCTTATACATCATTTTGACTATTTATGTCAAAAAATATAAATTATTTATATTCAATATTTTTTTTACCTCACTTTACTCACTATAATATAACTCTTTTGTGATGACTTTATGTTAATGTACATGAAAATTCAAGAATCATGATAGATATTAGGGCAATCCCACTGATCTGCTCTTCCCAATACATTTTCTTCAATGGTATTGGTCTACAATTTGAAATATGTAGCACTTGATGAATTAGTTGTTTGAAGCTGATTTGCAATAAGTTATGTGCTGTATCTGTTCTTTTGCATCACAGATGATTCAGGGAGGAGAGAGGATGAGTTAGTCGAGGATAGTACTAAAGTGGAAGGTTTAGGAACTGTAGAAACAGGCCCAGCCAGAGCAAAACTCAAAGAATACCCTCTCACCAGCTTTGGACTACAGGGAAGTGGTTGCTAGTGTGAAAATAAAATTGTCTGTGCTAAGTCCCGGATGTCCTTCAATGCTGGAAACGCCTCTGTCTGTGGGCATTTTACCTAGAAACTGAGAGTGGTCTGTCTCGACATGCAAGACAACAAGACACATAAATTCCACAATTACACGGCACATTCACTACAAGTAATGCAGGGAAATCCTAAAGTCTTGGTACAACTGGATGTCACATTCATACACTGTTGTGTTTATTTGGTGTCCCACAGCACCCATACACCTTCACCTATCCATAACTCTAAACCTAACCATAACCACAAAGATTTAAAAAAAGAAAAGTTTGTAAAATCGTTAAATATAGTGCTGAATTAATAGTTCTTTTGAATTCAATCATACAACCGTATACTAGGTGATGACAGTGAGAAATGTAATGAAAATGAAGAGAACCAATTAATATGCTCACGTAATGTTTGTCTTACAATTTATATCTTTTTTTTTTATTATTGAACAAGCAGAAACTGAAGAAACATTTTCAGGTACAGAGTAAAGAGCACTTCCACAAAATTTCATATTAAAGAAATTTACCAGTTTACCATTTATATCTTCAGTTTAATTATATGATATGTGACATGTGATTTAAAAGTTATTCTTTGTGATATATTTAAAAAGTTACGAAAAATTAAGTGATTGCATAGGAATTTTTCAAAGTTCTTGTAGCCAATAGAATCGCTTCATGATCCAAGGGGGTGTTATGTGTAGTGGGCCTGAAGTGGTTGTGCCTTGGTGTCATGACAAATGGATTCCCCCCTTAAAATATCCCTCTGATGTCACAGCAATAGCTTGTTTCGTCACGGCACTGCGTTGCTGTGGGGCGGAATGCAGATGGAGGGCAGGAAGTGATTTTCTACATAGGAAAGCACTATCACAAACTCAAAATGCCTATTTTTTGCATCGTTTACGGTTGCTCAAATCCACCAAACCAAGAAACCACAAGGAGTTTTATCGTGTACCAAAAGTTGTTGTTCATAAGGGGGAAAATGCAAGAAATCGACTGAAAAACGCTGGAAAAATAGCTTGTAAACCTGCGTCTGCTGTCTGGAGGAGCCAAGTCTGCTAATGCTCATGTGTGCAGTGACCACTTCGTCAAAGGTAAGTTAATACAACTTATGTGGCTATGTTTATGTAACGTTAGCCGTTTCCATACTTTGTATAGTTAAAGTAATTGTTTTTTCTTCTCTTTGAGTTTGTACCTCTGTAACTGAACAAAAATACGTAACTATAGCAAATCTAATTACAAAGTATTTGCAGGCAAACTTAAATAACTTAACCTGCCATGCAATTACTTCGTCTTGTTTCACAATGATCCATGTCTTTAGTGGGGTTTCGGCGGACCTTTGAAAGTGGTTAAAATAATCACGTAAACAACCGTAACGCTAACAACAAGAGATGCCGCAGCGTTTAATGTTTGTTGTTAGGTTAATCCACAGGACAAAAAAGAAATGCTACACGACAGTCATTGTGGAGCACCTTGGTACCGTGGTCGTTGACCCAACCACTAACAAAAAAGTTGTATGCCTCCATACTTTTGTATGCTTTCATTTGTTTTCTGGAGTAGAAGAATGTCTGGAGGACAAGGTAGTTGCTTATATCTACCGCCTCGATGGCAGGCAAGTATTTCAGTTCAGTTGAAAAATCGCTCCTCTTCATAACACAAGGATCACGTCCAACTTATGTTGTGATTTTCTGTTTATATCTTTCTCTCGTGATCGCATCTAAACTAGTAAAGTACGGACTTTCCTCCATCTCTTCCATTCTGCTTTTCACTTCCTGTCCTCCATCTGAATTTCGCGCGTCATAAGAATCACGTGACTGCAAACAAGCAATTCCGTTGGCTGAGGGACCTATTAATGGGTACTATATTCACTGCCTGAGTAAAAATTCTTTAAATCATATTAGGATGTATGTAGATATAACTTCGTAAATACAACATTTAATGACTTTTAAACCATAATTTACACATGATAGTATATAACTGAAGCTATAGATTGTGAAATTAAAGATGTGTCATTGTATGTGTTTTTCAGTTAGCATAGACTTCAGTGACATGCTATCATGATAACATGATAGTTTTACAAACGGTCACCCCCATGGGGACTAGATTTTCAGGGTGGACTCAATTTATCATGACACCGGATGCAGACAGATAAACTTGGGAGAAACTGGGACTCAGCAACACTTCCTGCTTCTGCCACTGGGGACAGTAGTTTGAATTTTGGAAAGCACATTTCAGAGTTTAGCTGAAGAACTTTTGACCTTCCATCTCCGAATTCACAGCGCAATCTGTCTGTTGAAGTTTATGCTGGCAAAAAAGGAAAATATGAACATGTTGGCTGTAGTCATCTTTCCCCCCACTACATTAAGTTTAAACAAAAGCTAAAAATAAAAGAACTGCATCATTACATAATAAATTAGGTCTTTTTTATTATTGAATTTTCTGTGAACAAGTCAAGAAGACATCCGAGTCATATCCTGCCAGTGATATATGGATGGACAAACAATAAAGCAAATAGCACAAACTGTCTGGTCTTTCTAGTTTAGTTAGCTGATAAATCTGTTTAACTTTGTTTGACTGTACTAAGCAAATCATAACTAATGCTATCCACAGACAGAAGAAATACACCCACTGTATAAACAGCATTAATATGCAAACTATACAGTGTTACTTTATTACTTTCTAGTGTTTTACTGTTCGCTGCCTGCTGTGGAGTCTAGTTTTCAGGAAGCGTGGATGCTTTTTTAAGTTGAAACAACACGTTTATTTTTACAGTGTATGACTCACTGAAGCTCAACTTGAAGTGCTGAGGCAAGATGATCGGAAGAACTACAATCAGTTGCCACAACTGAACCTTTCTGGCCTTATCTTTACGAAATACAGGTCATTTTGTCACATAGTTATGTTTTTCTATCTATTTCATAGAGCTGCATTCACAGTGCTTTAAGAACATTGTCTGAGACCTGAATTATTCAAGAGTAAAAAAAAAGGAAACACAGAAAACAACAGCTTGTATGCTAGTGTGATCATGCCTGTGAATACTGTTAACAGAAGCTTCTCTTTCTGAGAAAGACCATCAGCTGATACAAACTCATTTCCTCTCTTGCATAATGACCACTTGATCCAAAGTTAATCCATTTGAAACACAAGTTATGGACGTGTATGTATGTGTACCATTTTATTGCGATTGTTCAAATGTCGCTTATTAAGCAGTATGTCAGCAAGAAGCAACTATATCGCAAATAAAAAGCACAGGGATATTGTCGTTATTATCGTTTTCAAACTGCCAGCACTTTCCAATATGAAGTCCTGTGATGACCCTTGACCTGCTTCAGGAGTAGATTCTAAAAGAAACATAATCCTCAAATAAACACATTTCTAAGTATTTTTACAGTACAATGATGCAGATGTCTATGTGGCTGATGTGTTTAAGGCTCATTGGTGAGTGGTCTAAAGCAGAAGTCGTGGTGTGTGTGTACTAACAGTACAAGGTAATTTCCTGAGCCCTTGCTGTTCAGTGTTTGAGGTCAAGCGATTTCCTTTTTGGTATGTCTCACTTGATGTTCCTCAAACTGAAGTGACAAACTTCGCCCAGTTCCCTGCTAAGACATCTTAGATCATGTCAAACATGTTCAACTGCCACTTCTCATGATGGTAAGTACCTAGCATTTCTATCTTAAAAGTCGAAAATGATAATTTTCCTCATAAATGTACTGACACCTGTAAGACCAGCATAATGTTTTTTGTGTAACCCCTGCCGTACGCAAGAGAGGACATGCAGTAATAAAAGTAAGATCAGGTATCAGGTGTATTTACTAATAAACCTCTAATATAAAGACTTTCTTTCTCTTTTAAACAAACACATAGCAGATATTTCATTCAGAGATCAATCCATGTGATTATCAGATCAGTACAACATTACTGAAGTTGTGTTGAACTGACCATGTCAATGCTTAAGCATTTATGTGGTAATGTTTGCTTGAAGTTGTTGCATCATAGCTATGTCTCCTAAGACCTAATACCAGCAATGTTCAACTTACCAGTTCTAAAAGATTTACATTTCATTGGTGCATTTTATCATGCATTGTGCTGACTTCTGCTGCTGTGGCAGTGTGGTTATATGGGTAGTTGACATGAAATACTTTTGGAAAGTTGACATGTTCTGTTCCATTTTAAACTATTTTTTAAAGTATCTCAAATTATATAAAAATTACAATTATATACAAACAATATTATTATTATGAATGCAGCTTTTATGACCTCCACAGACATTTAAATGTGGGATTAATGTCCACAACCCATTTTTATCCCAAAATATGACCTTCCTAGTCAGTTTCAAGGGCTAATCTATTGTTATCTATACAAAAACCAAGGAAAGGAAATGAGCAGATAGAGGTTCTGTGTTTTATCTTTTTGCCTTTTTTACAAGTGACACTTTAAAATTGGCGATAGCTTTATCATATGTGAAGATCTGCTGAAAAGAGTGTATCTCATACACAGGGCTGTGGCTGAACACCACAGACAGCCATCTATATTCTGTTTTTACACATCAGATTAATACGTTTACTGTTATTTCAGGGTACGTTTCAGTTGTAAACAAGTATGGAGAGAAGACAGCATGAGGAGACAGCAGAGGGCTTCACAACACACCAGCCAAAGTTATCAGGACCCCTGGCACTGAGGAACTTCACCATACCAAGGAAGAAACGGACCTCTGGAGAAGGTTTTCATAGGTTTTCACAGCATGCAAATCAACCTTTGAAACAACATTGCAGTAAAATTAATATGTAACAGACCAGGGCACTATCATAAGAAAATGTCGCACTGGTGACTTTTTCTCCTCAGTTTGAAGGATTCTGATCTTTTGATATTGTCACAGAAGTGGTTTCAACCACAATACAAATATATTTTTCTATATTAATTATTTATTTGGGATATTTTTGGGTTGACTACATTTTGGTGTATTGCAGAATATAGAATGATGTTTCCTTATGAGAGTGACCAATCTTTGTGATGTATATTAAGAAGTCAAACTGTCTGGTAAAAATATTGTCCTATACAATTTATTTCTGTTACATTTTTCGACTGTGCTAATTGGTTTCTTTTTGATGGATCAGTCCTTTTGGAGCAATGTCCAGAGAAGAGCCGAGATTACAATCTCATTCAGTCGAAACTGAGAGATTCCAGGCTGGACACGTGTAAGGACCAAGCAAACACATGGCTTTGGAAAGATGTTCGTTTAGTGCACAATGAGGAGCTTCTTAGAAGGTTTGCAGAAAAAAGGTAATGACCAAAATCTGTACCCGCAGAATTCAACAGAAAGCTCCATTAATTTCCTGGTGGTTTGCAAATTGATATATGTGTGGTTCATTACATGTATTGTGGCAGTTCGGAGGTAAAATGTCAGCTCTGTGGCACTAAAGGCAAATTTTTCAGTTTTTAAGGTTAATGCTCTATGACAGTGGTTCTAAACCCTGCCCCTGCCCCTGCCCCCACCCCCACAACCCCCAACACTGCACATCTCGGGAGGGGGGGGTTCTCCCCTTTCTCCCCAATTTGGCATGCCCAATTCCCAATGCTCACTAGGTCCTCATGGTGACACAGTTGCTCACCTTATTCTGGGTGGCGGAGGACAAATCTAAGTTGCCTCCGCTTCTGAGACGCATCTTATCACGTGGCTTGCTGGATGCAGAGACATAGCAGAGACATAGCGACAATTTACCACGTGCACCATTGAGAGCGAGAACCACTATATCACGACCATGAGGTGGGTAAACCATGTGACTCTACCCTCCCTAGCAACCGGGCCAATTTGCATGCTTGGAAGTCCTGGCTGGAGTCACTCCATGCCCTGTATACCCTGGATTCAAACTCATGACTCCAGGGGTGGGAGTCAGCGTCATTACTCGCTGAGGTACCCAGGCCCCAGCCCACACCTTCTTGGCTCACAGAATTTCACTGTGCATAGGAAAATGTGACTGCACTTTACTCGTGATTTTGTGTGAAAGGGAATAAATAGTAGTGCCTCTAGTGTTCAATTACCAGGAAACTGCCACAATACATAGAATAAACCACATAAAAATAATTTTGCAAAACTGTAGGAATAGTAACGTGACTCTATGAGACCAGGTTGGCAAAGTTGGAATGCCAGTCATTTACATAGTTGAACACATTAATCTGCCCTTGCGGTATGTTTAGTTGTTACAGTATATACCCCTGCTGAAAAGAACAGCATTGCTGGTCCCCAGCTTATACTGTGTTTTGGGTGCTGGTCTTCCTGCATGGGTGCTAGTGTGCTGGTGTCTGCATCAGCCTTTTAAACTATCTTAACCTGCTTCATCAGAAAGACCATGCTCGTCAACCAGTTTCACCAGCTAGGTTTTGCTTGTGAAAAGCAGGGCTATGCTGGTCTACCAGCTAGACTTGCACCAAACTTGCACTGACCAGCATTAACCATCCTTCCCATGGGAATTGTATGCTGGTGTGTAACTTAAACAAAGGTTTTAACTAACATGTTATATCTGTCCTCGCTCATTGGTTGCCTCTACAGGGCAGAGATGCGTGCTAAAGGAAGACATGGGAGAGAAATGGAGGAAAGATTCTGTTTTTTTGTTGCATCGGATCAAATGACAGCACAGATTTATCAGCATGGTCTACTAGTTGGCAGCACAGTCCAGCATGCCCTGGGAAAGCCATCACATGGAGTATATTTGTTTAAACATGTAGATGTTGCATTGAAATCAACTAACAATATATTAAGCACTAAAAATCTGCTAATTTTCAAGGTTTGTTGGATTTTTCCTGTGTCATATACAGTCCTGATCATTGTTCTTATATTGTGAAATGGCAACTGGAAATTTCTATACTTTTGGCTATAGGTTCTGTATGGAAAGGTGAAAAAAATCGCACAGAGCTCAGACTTCAACAAAACCCAGGATCCCACAGTTGGCTTTGACTGTCACATGTTTAAAGATGCAGTATCCCATAGAGACAGTCTCCAGCAGCAAGTACTGGGTTCCTCTGTGAGTTGGCATCATTTTAGGAAAGAAATGTTCCAAACAATTCAATCTGAAGTTCAACAGGAGTCATGACAAAGCTTTATATTTCCAGGTTTTTCTGTTTGACTTCAATGAGAACCAGGAACTCAATGAAAGACCCAGGCAGTGTTTGCCCTTTGCTGTAGTTTCATTTGTTTCTGCCAGCAGTTTAATTTGGACTGGACCTACAATCTCACCAGTATCACCTACTATTCTTCCAGTTGGCTCAGTGCATGGTAAATATGTATTTATTAATACATCATAAACACACCCAGTCATACATTACGCAACATTTTGTATCTAATAATTTCAGAAATCCCTTTGAGAATGTATGTTTCCCTCTAACCCTGTAGAAACAGTAGACCATTTCAAGGCATGTACTGTGGCTGAGAGAAGAGGCAAAGGAGACACTGCCACCATTACATTTAAACATTTCAGCATGCCAGACTATTTTGTACCAGATTATACACCTCAGAATGCAGGAATAGAGGCTCTGTTTCAAAATATGGAAAACACTCAGTCACTCAACCCAAAGCAGCACTGGATTCCTGCCAGTCAGGATTCCACACCAAATGTGGATCACACTGCTTTCTCTCAAAGCTTACTGGCAAAGGAAGAATGCCTATGTAATCAAATACTAACTACTTCAAGTACAAATGAAGGAAATGATGATAAATATGACACAATACCTCAAAGTCCATCCATGTCCAAAATGTCCACCATAGTGTATTCTTCACGCTTGGTTAAGGATCCTCGTCTCTCTAGGCGAGAAACAAACCAACAGATACATTTCTCAAAGGCAGAGACAACATTTAGCACCTTAGGATGTGAGGAAATAAAATGCAAACCAACCCCTCAAACCCTGGAAGTAAATGATGTGTTTGCTGGAACTGAGTCTGTTCCAAAAGAGCCATCACATATGGACATAAAGAAGGATAAAAGAAATAAGTGCTGTTGTCTACAATCCTCAACAAGCAAATGTGGACATTCCTCAAAGCAAAAAGCAGAAACATTGCCCTCAATGAAGTTATTCAAAATGAAATTCCAGAAATATGCTGAATACTTCAGACTGAAGGAGGAACAGAGGCATCAAAAGATCTGGTCACTAGAAAATATGTCACTAGATCAAAAGCAAGCATTAATGGACCGCATACATTTCTATGAGGTTTATTTTCAGAAGTATAAGAAGGGGTTGCTATCTCAAAAGGTCAATGAGACACAGCAGGCGTCCAGTTTGTCTGAAAGAGAACCCAAAGAAAATCTAATTTTACACACAACAGAGAATACTTGCAAACAGAATCAGTCTAATGTGAGCCAAACAAAAACTTACGATGCTTCAACAGATTTTGCTCACAGGGAGAAGTGCTTTAGAAACATTGGCAACACAGACATTCATGAGACAAACCATCCAGATAAGCCAAAATCTAGTTCTGTAATGCTGGTAGAAAAAAAGCTGGATCTTCTACCAGAGAATCATCAGGACTATGTGGACCATTCTGATGGTCTGGTTGATACATCAGGAAAACTTTCTGAGCTAGCCTCTGATGCACAAATTGTGCAATTTGATCCCAAGCAATCCCAAGTGCCTGTAACTAGACACAACATAGAAGGTAAAATGAATCACAAGATAGTATGTCAAAGTGAGCTGTCCACATGTGTGGTAGAGGACCCTGTGAATGAATCTACTCCAGTTGTTTACTTCGTTGAAGAAACTAGCCCCGAATCATCCCTTATGTATGCAAACAACATCACTTCTATGGAAATTGCAAGCTGTGTTGAAGTCTCTAGCTGTGAAGCATCAGAGAACTGTAGTCTTAACCCCACAATGGAAGTAACACAAGTGCTGAATGGGCAAAATCAAAAAGGGGGTACTACATGTGCTGAAGGCTCTGAAATATCTGCAGAGCTTGAAATGGAAGAAAACATAAATTATAGGGAATTGTACACAAGACTTCAACTTGATCAACTATTGGCAAGCAAAAATGGAAAGCATATTTTCTCTACAAAAGCTTACCTCACACCCAGAGTTATGGGTAGACCTACAAACACCATTGCCAAGCTAAAGAAAGACAGCAAAGATCACTGCAAAGACATTAGGATTTGGGAAGATCTCATTGTCACTTTAAAAGCCAACAAAACTGCTGCCCATACGAAACAAACACGTTCTCTCTCTGATCGCTTTTCAAAAATCAAAGGCCTACAAACGAGGCTGACTGGCCTCATGAAAGGAAGAAATGTCAGGAACAGCAAAGTGATCCAAAATCCAGAGACCCAAATTGCCAGCAGTGAAGGATACAAGAAAACTGGAACCCATAACTGTGAACTAATACAACTATTAGCACAAAGGTACAACCATGCTAAATACAGAAGTTTGAGGAGACAAGGCAAGAAGAAGGCACATATCCGAAAACAGCACTCAGCCCTTTCAAATTTTCATTCTCTGAGGAGGACAAACTATTTCAAGAAGAGACATTTTTGGAAAGCAAAGAATTGTATGAAGTCAACTGAGAGTTCCCATAAATCAGTGTACAGTAAAGAAACATCAGACTCTTCAAATAGTTCTTCACATGCTTCTGAAACAGTCTTAACAGAAAGAAAAGATAATGGACCCGACCCTCACACATCTCATGCGGACTGTGAAAGTCAACGGTTATGCATTCAGGGTTGTCAAGAGACTAATGATTATAAAAGACTACTCCAAAACCATTGTTCTCCAATCATATCTCCTACTAACAAAGATCTTACACCAAAACCTACAGAACCACATTCACAAGATTCAATGGACACTAACAAGAAAAAACCAACAGAAGATGTTATTAATTCAACTCCAGTAATGGTAGATGAAGTGGGACAATTTAAGACATCCAAGAACAGCTCAACTCAAAACAAAACCTTGATAACACATGCACGTATGTTGAATGATTCAAGGACAGACTATAAGAGTACAATCTTAGACAAAGAAAGCATGTTACAGGAACTGACATCAGAAACTGAATCAGTTCCATTAGGCAGGGCGGAGCAGAAAACAATGAAAAAATCAATGGAGGACAATGCGGAAGCCACTGAGCGATTGAATTTACAGGAATGTGAGGTATTAGAAACACATAGTGATATGACAATAAGCAATGCAATCAGCAATCACACAACTAATCTTCAGATAAACATGACTCCCGAACTCAAAGTGATGGATACTATCCATGATAAGACTGAGGTAGACATTTGTTGTGATGTTGCAATGGATAATATAACATTTAATGAGACAAATGCTAGTGTAGAAACTTATCTAAACTTCAGGTGTTTAGACAAAGGCGAGATGCTGGCAAATACCCCAAGTAATAACCCATCAACATCTACTAACAAGTTTACTTATAGCAGTGTTAGGAGTAGTAATACAGAGATCAAAATGGCAAAAGGTCAAGGAAAAGCATTGCTTGAGACATCATCAGATTCAATGCATTGTGTTGTAGAGGCTTTCAAATGTACATCAAATAATGTTGTTGATCTTACTGCTGATGATCCAGTTTCAAGTGGTCAGTGTGAGAATGCTTCAGAACTCACAAAGAGCAATGAAACAAATTTGTTTGGGATTTCCATTTCAAATACCAAACATGCAAGCACTGTCATAATAAAAGAAAATGGTCATTTATCCAGACTGGAAAAAAATGAAAACTGTGATAAAGACTCTCCAGAAACACAGCTCATTTCTAAACTAAGAGATTATCTGACCAAATTTGAGTCCACTGTCAAGAAACAAGAAGCAGTAAATGAAGATTTGAAGGAGAGACCAGTGGCGTGGATAACCCTCGACAGTACAGCACATAAACAGAAGTTAGCGGAAAAAGGCCAATACTGCACAGTGAATTTGCCCAGCCATATGCCTCAGGGGAGTGACACCATTACAAAAGGCAATTCCAGTGAATACCCTGACACCTCTGCGCAAACTAGGTTGATTCCTGGAAGTGAATATTTTCAAACTGGAGCCAATGTTTACTTACTAGCACCTGCTGGATCCAAGAGGGATAGACGTTCACCTCAGACCAGAAGAACCAGCAGGCTTGAATCAAAGACGGCAAGAAGTACCTCTTTCACAAGTGTCAGTCCTGACAGCACCAGTTCACTAGACACTGACAAACTTAAAACTAGTCCTCTTGCTTGGGCCCAGGTGAACAACAGGAATGACGCTCCCACTGAAAACTCCACCAATGCCCCCAATGCACAATTCCGGACGCAAAGTAAAAGTACAACAAGGCAACAAAATCCCATCACCTGCTCCCAAGACTCAGTGAACATAAATCGTTTATGTGAAAGGAAGAGTCAATCGAATCGACCTTTGGACACAATAGAAATCATTTATAATGGAAATGTGAGCAGTACATTTGCTGAGAGTGAGTATAGTGTCAGTGACATCTCAAACACTCTTAAAATGGCTGATCAAACAACCTCATTAACCAAACTTAGATCTCTGCAATCTAAATGCAAGAGCATGCTGCAGTATTTCATTTCAAGTTTTGAACGAGATCAGAAAGTTCCATTCAACCAATCTTTTGTTTCAAGGCATCTTATCTTGGAACAATATTTAGACTGTCCACCTGCACAAGTAGACCTGAAGTACGAAGCGGTGAACTCTTTCTTGGAGTTGCAGATGATGATGGAAACATGGCAGTTTGTTGAAAACAAAATCAACTTTCTGAGTGGAAAACCTACCTTTAGGAGTTTGCTTTACTATGATCCTTCCCTTTATGGTGAACTCTACAAGGGGGAGGTCGGCTTTCAGCAGCAGTCATCATTATTTGCTTCTTTTCAAAAGGTCCTGGTGCAGGAGGGCTATAGTAAACTGCAGCAATACTACACTGCCGTATCCTCTCTGCACCATCAGCTCCACACATCCCCTGGTGCATCTTACTACATGTATCTGAAAAGTAAACGTGAGCTGCTAGAGGCAGAAGCAGCACTCAGAAATTTGCATGATATTAAAAGCTTCTTTTTGTCAGTACCTATGGCTGCTATGATCAACTTTGGAGACAATTTGGAAAGTCTGGAAAGGGTCCACAAAGTTATAATGGCTTTTGTGGAAACACCATCGGATCAGTTGCCAGGGACTTTTGATGTGGGCAAAGCAGAGCATCTGTCTATAACATGCAGATATCTCCAAGAAAAAGCTTTTTTTATTAGGTCCTGCAAAGAAATGGTCAGCAAAGTGTCATGGTTTGGTATAGAGCACCTTCTTTATGATGCCTCTAAGGTTCTTATATGGCAAGACATGAATAATGGTGTGCCAAGTGAAGTTCTTAAGACGTATAAGAGTTCAAACCCACAAATTATTTTTGGGGTAACAGAGTCTGGCGTCACTCTTGAGAATAAAGTGGAGCAGCCTCCTCAATCCATGGGTGGAGAAGAGACCCCATCTCAAAAACAAACCAATGCTGCTCGGAAACGCAAAGGTTTACAGTTATCGATGTCTACTCAACCCTCTGTTGCACAGGTAGGGTTCTGTTTTAGTCCTCTTCACATGAGAAAATTGAAGAATGGTGTGATTTAAAAAATATGTATTTTATTACATTTATTTCCATTTGTTAAGAAAGGGCAAAACATTGTGTCTTTCAAAGAGTTGTTTTTTTTATAATCCTAGAACTTAATTGCCGAAAAGGAGGCAGCTTACAAAATGGCTAAAAGGAGGTAGGAGTTTGTACATTGAATTTTAGGATCAAATTGCTAATCCTTAATATCAAATGATCAAATGCTTTTTAGTTATCAGTTATCCTGAAATCTGTTTTTTAATAAATGTTCTCCAATATCCCCAGGGTATCTTATCCACCCATAACACCATGTAACATAAATAACAATGGTGTGAATCCACTGTTCAAAAATATTCCTCCAACCTGCGTTGAGAACCCAACACCTTACTACGCTCTTCCTCAAAAACCCAATCCTGTTCATTGGGGTATGGATGGCAGTACTACCGTAGACTGGAATGCCCCAAACTTGGTGTCACCTTCAATATCTCATGCAAACTCTGAAATAAGGTCCCGTCTTCTGTCTAAAAAACAAGTGACTTTATCACGCTCTGATCAGAGGACATCTTCAGCAGATATACAGAGAGCTCAGTGGCCTTCCATCTCAGCTCCTCAAGCAACTTTCCTTGAAGATTCTGGAGTTACATATCCAAGGATTGAGCGTGTGAAACATCAACAAACTAGCACTTCACCACATTGTCCTGTGCTCTCAAAAGAACAAGTTAACCAGTTCACTTTGGCCATGACAAAGCCCTATCCACATTTTCCTTTAAATACATCTTCTGTTCCTCCTCCCCCTCTTTCACTCCAGAACACTATGATGCATGTCCCTGTGCCTGAAACGATTACAGCAATTAGTTACCCCTACTTCCTTTTGAATGGACAAACATTCACCACAGGTTCCACTGCAGCCATTCACCCTGATGCTAGATACTATCCTAATGCCATTTAGGACAAATTTATTACAGCTATGATTAAATAACAAAGCTATATGGCATTTTGTGAGTTAATTTAACTTATAGGGAAGTTGTTCAGTAAATAACATTTTATGTCCCTAACGTTTTCTAGAATTCCACTTATTCAAATATAATTCATATATAACAAATATACCATATATATCAAATACATACAGTATTTACATCTAACACTTCCCATGTATATACCTGTACAAAGAACTGATGTTCAGTTTACTGTATTGTAGTATTTATTGCAAATCAAGATTTCTTTTCTACCACAACTGAGTATAAATAAAGAAAGAAATGTATAATTCCATAGGATAATTGTTCTTCAATATACTGGCTAATTACTGCAACATTACATTCACACAAAACACATCATTAGAGAGCTTAGGCAAAATATTAGTCTATTTTTAATAAATACCTGTACAATAGTTGACAATAGTTACGCTCCAACAGTGTTGTTATCGTACGTTATCAGTGTCATGTGTAATCTCTGCGCCACTAGCCGAACGGAATTAAAAAAATGACCTTTTCTGATTATGCCCAAAATGTCATTGAAAATAACAAGAGATGTGTTTCTTGTAGTGTTAAAAGATAACCTACTGTCAGAAGAAGAATTTTTACTTTTGTACAACATCAGGCTAAAACCTAGTATTTTTATTAATATTATTATTATTTTGTATTTATTTATTTGTATTTTTTATATTTATCCCCTTTTCTCCCAGTATGAGATCTCCCATCTTGCATGACACCACGGAGACTCACAGCATGTGGAGACTCATGCTACTCTCCACGCACAACTTATCCCACTGAGAGCGAGAACCACTAATAACCACCTCGAGGAGGTTACCCCATGTGACTCTACCCTCCCTAGCAACCAGACCAATTTGGTTGCTTAGGAGACCAGGCTGGAGTCACTCAGCACATCATGAATTCGAACTTGTGATAGTCAGTGTCAATACTCCCTGAGATACCCAGACCCCCTTTATTAATATTATTGACGCTATTGTTTTTTTTTAATTCAAAGTCTATTTTAACCAACCGTGGGTAATACATTTATCGTGTGAATTTTGAGTAGGATGTTTAGGCTTCCTTCTGTGCTAACTTTGCGTCATCTCTTGTAAAACATTACATTTACTTTCCTAATCTGTTTCAGTAAACTAAAGTATCAATTATCCAGTAGTAAATGGTTACAACCACATCAGTTACGGTTCTAACTTCAGAAAGCACTGAGTTAATTCACTCATGTGCAGTTGAACACAGAACACTGTGGCCATCCAGTCTGCAGCTGCAGCTAAAAGTCCCCATTATACAACAGTCAGTTCCGGTCCTTACATTTGTGCTGATATTTAGTATAAAAGCACTGCAATGTGTCACTGTTTGCATTACTCAGCATGTCTGTGTTCATGGCTTTCCAAATTGTGGTGGGGATTTAAGAATAAAAAGAAAATTCTCTCATGATTTATTCACCCTTATGTCTTCTCAAACTCGTATATATTTCTTCTACGGAACACAAACAAAGATATTTTGATGGAGATATGATACAGACTAAATATATTCAGACAATGCATGCCAACAGAGTCCAATCATTTCAAGCTACAAAAAGAACATAAAGGCAGCATAAAAGTAATCCATATGACTCATGTGGTTTAATCCTAGTCTCCTTAAATGATACGATCATTTTGGGTGAGAAACAGACCAAAATACAACTCCTTTTTCACCATAAATCTTGCCATCTGCAGTCTCCTTGGCGATCACGATTTGAAGCATGATTACACTTCCTCGCACTTGACGCATGTACACAGTGTGTACACAATGGTTTGGGTGAACTATTCCTTTAATAAGGCGAAAACGTGTGGTCATGTAAACACTTTGAAATGGTTTTCTTTTATCTGGGTAAGGTCATAGACATTTTAAGCATAAACCAATTGGCACACACAGCATTTTGCCCATTACCCCAACTTTATATTGCATGTAAACACCTTCACCAGTCTACAATTTGCTGCACATTCGCTACTTATTATTTTCACATGCAAATGTGCGTTGTGGTAAACTCTTCATTGTCACCAAAGGTTTGCAGCATGTTCACCACTACCGAACATTTACGGTAAATCACTAGCTCATTTTCATTTGAAAATAATGAGTGGGCAATTTGCTGAAAGTTAGTCAGAAGTGACTCTTTTTGAAAAGGTTGTGCACATGCCGGTTTACGATTTGACATCAAAAGCAGAAAATAATGATTTCAAATCTAATGTAAATGCTTTTCTGTGTTGTCTGTTGATTGAATGATGATTTCACCAATGAAACACAACTTGTTTAAAACCAGACTAAGAGAGCGAGTTTTGCTTGATGTTTTGGCTACTTTTGGAAATATTTTCACTGGCGGAGAAGTGATGCACAATTGAACTGGCCATTTTTTATCTGCAACTTGTTTGTTGAACTGCAACATTACTTTGGCCGAGTCACAGCCGTGCTGATAGTCAGAACAACAGCGCTTTTGCCCGTGATATTACTTAAGTATTTAACTGCTGATTAACTTTTGTTAAGGTGCATGAACAATAGACTACACCAGTCATTGTGCTCCATTCACTTCCAATCATATGCATTTCAATGTGGGGCCCCCCTTTATGTGATATTATAGCTGCTGTAAGTGATTTTCTTTATGGAATGATGTGCAGAAAATGTTCCTTCTCCCTGAAATAACTGTCTTGAGATATCTAACTGGTCTGTGAAAGGAATAGACTGTGTAAACAGCAAACAAAAATGTGACACATTTTTTTATCAGCCAATCAGAAGACTTTGATGTGCTTTCTGCCTGTCAATCATTTTGGTGCTATTTTGCTACTGGTGTGTTTGACAGTCACGAGAAGACGTACTGCTGCGCTACAGTTCTGTGACGGTCTCAACTGTATCTTTTGAGGGTGGTGTTTTGTAAAGAAGGTGCTTGTCAGTCTCGTGAAATTTCCAGAACAGCTAAAATTGCTTACAGGACATTTAAATGTAAACACAGTCATTATGAGAGTGTAAACAGATGGGACAAAATCTGCCATCGATGCGAAATGAATGTAAACGCTGTTAATGTATTGTATTACGTGAGTGAAAGCAGACAGGACAAACATCTTAAATGTCGAAATATCCAATCTGTGCAATGTATTAATGCAGCCTAATAGACCTGCTGCTGTCTGTTATATTGTTAAAATTAATCAAACAGCAATATTGACAAGAAAAAGACAAAACAACTCTCTGTCCTCCACTGGATATCTTAGCTTTAAGTCCAATACATTTATCAAACTGACTACATTGAATCAAAATTAGTGTCACATATAGTAGCTGACAGAGGTGGGAGCAAGTCACACATGTTCAAGTCTCAAGTGCAGTGCAGAAAAATCAAGCAAGTCAAGTTGAGTCAAGCCACAGTAATAAAATAAATAGAGGTACATTTTTGAAATAAACATTTATATTTGCTCTGAAAAGATACTTATAAACATATCTTTTTACAAGAATTGTATAACAGTAATGTGTTATATAAATATATATATATATATTAGTAAATTGTGTTTCTGTATTTTTATTGTGGGCACTTAAAAATACTGTGAATACTTCTAGATACATTATTATCCGAATTGTTTCGATTTTTAGGATTAACCAGTTAAAATGTATAACTCTGCGTGTATGCTGTGTAAAAATGCGGTCAGATTTTCACATTGATCAAACAAAAATGGCAGACGGGCTGAATGAAAATGCTAATTCGCTCTCTGAATATTGAGATATTTTTGGTGCAAAACAAATGAGCGCCTGTGTCAGTGTTATTTGTAGTTGTAGAGATTAGCCGCACATGTGTATCTGTAAATTTGAAGTCTCAGAGAAATGTATTTTAAGAGTTGCAAGCTTGTAGATTTTAATTCTCTCCCACAACACATTAGTTACACCTTCTCAAATTATTCATTGCAGGTGCACAAATCCTTTTCTACCAATCACAAATTAAGAAACTCATACGCTCACATTTTTGCTACAGTTGTTGCAGTAAATATGGTGCAAAACACATTCACACACCTGCATCATAAAATGTGAAGTCACGGACAGATTTTGCTCGTCAGCAAATCAGTATGTGAATTCATCCAATGAGAGTTGCACACTTGTAGAATATTTTCCCACAAATATATTTTTTTTCTTTGATATTTTTCTCGCACAAACACAAGCACAAAACTACAACTGCTTGAATCTGCTGCTACGAGTGTCAAACACTGTTTTTCGCTCGCTCTCCCTTTTGCACCACGTGTCTGTGCAAAAGTGATTTGTGCATCTGTAGAGGCAGGAGGCGGGCACTGTTCAGAGATCAGAGAATTTGGGCCAATCAGAAAAGCTTGTTTGGGCGCCTCTCCATTGGCGGAACATGACGCCCGAACAGGGGAAAAAAAAAACTTCCAAGAGCATCTTCCCGAGTTGGCAGTGGCAAATACCAAAGTTTTTTCTTTCTTTTTCTGAAATCACTCACCATTATTCATTTGTTTATAGTTTATATATGCACGCTGGTCACTGCGGTCAAGCCAGCTGCGATTAAAATCCATATAACAGAAAGACGTGCTTTCTGACCCCTGTTGAGTGCAGAAGATAGCCAGTCTTACTATATTGACCAAAACACGTTTATTAAGTATTTGTGACGTGCTGGCAGGGCCGGCCCAAGCCTTTATGGGGCCCTAAACAGAATTTGATTTGGGGGCCCCTCAGTGCCGCCAATATGATTGAATATTGTCAGTGCTTGATTATTCGCACACTATAAATCGATAGATTTATAGTGTGCGAATAATCCCCTTATCAATTTTATTAGTTGTAGCTGTGTTGCTTACAACATACCAATGTCTGCCTGGCATGATTTTACCCTTCTACGGTTTTAATTGTAACAGTAGCACACCTATATTTACCCTATCTTGTTGTCCCTCTGTTACCAGTTTTGTGGACTTCATAGAGAACAATTTGCAGCAGAAGCTGTAGACTGCATCATTTCTTTTTGAATAAGTGAGCAGCTCCACTTACATTATTTCCCCATTAATTAATTTTCTGTAGGTGTAGGGGAAGCTTCGGCCATCAGGTTTTTCAGGGAATGTGAAGTTTTCTTTTATAGGCAGTGCCCCTCTACTTACCAGATCAGTCCTTTCTGAGTCAGACAGGATAGATGACACTCAGCTGGGTCAACTGGAGGAGCTGCTGATCCATGGTGTAGGCTGGAAGTTGCTAAGGGGGTAGATGTGACATCGATCCCAATGATCAGTGGATGTACGTGCTGGGAAGTGCTCCTCGCCTGCAGAGGATGGACCTGATGAAAGATGAAAATAATAATAAAAGTTAGATGCCATGTTAGATGTCATATTAGAAGGTAATGCAACTGTCAAAAACAAAGGCATGGTTTATCCATATAAATATAATGATCTGGGATTGTTGAAAAATCATCATCAGCTGTAGCACTGGCATTTGGGGCAGGTGGCGTCGGTTGTGCCCCACCTCCAAAATATTTCAACAGTGCTCCTAGGGAAGTTTCATAAGAGTACATATTTGACAGAACAGAATGTTATTTTCTCAACACAAATTATTATACACAGCAGCAAGTCATCTGTACACCTAAACAACAACTCTTAATCTATAACTAGCTAACTGAGGCAGAATGATATTGGAATATAATAGCAAAGACCCCAAAATGGTAGACTAATGTAAATAATGTTAAGTTGTCAGTTATCAGTACTAAGTTTATGGAACAGAAGCTTATTTTTATTACAAAAATATATACCCAGGAAAGTTATTTTTACACAGAAGACAAAAACTTTAATCTAAAACTTGCTAAGTAATATGTTGTACTATAATATATTAAGATGTCAAGGGTATTTACAGATGTTTAATCAAACTTTCCTAAAAAAAGAAGATATGCTACATAGGCTATGTTAACTAACTAGCCAGCTAATGTTAGCTCGTAACATAGCCTAGCTACTTAACATACCTTTATCTTGCTGTTTTTCTCTTCCTCTGTTTTCTTCTTTTTCCTTTTCTTTGCACCAGAGGGTATGTCCTTTTTAATGACATTGCTGTTTTGCTGTCTGAATGTGCTTGCATCCTGCAGCCCGTTAACTTAATATTGTAGTGATGTGTCGTTCATGAACGATTCGTTCATTTTGAACGAATCTTTAATATGACTCGGGACTACCGAGTTGTCACAGAGAGTGATTCGTTCATTTTGTGTTGACCGCGCATGCGCGCAACATCGCATAAGGTACATGAAGTCATAAATGATTAGTTCATCTTTCGCGAGTCTTCGGGTTCGGCCGGGTCCGAGTCTTTCGTTCTTCCTGTCAGTCCCATAGAGACTATGCTGTCAGTACCGGAAAGAGAAATGATTAGTTCGTCTGGTTCGGTTTCGGCCGGTCGCGAGTCTTTCGTTCTTCCTGTCAGTCCCATAGAGACTATGCTGTCAGTACCGGAAGAGAAATGATTAGTTCGTCTCTTCGGTTTCGAGTTGTTCGTTCTTCAAGTCAGACTCACAAACCCATAGCACTATGCATTTTGCATATTGTGATTTAAGTTATATGGTTATGCTCTGTGGCTTTATAGTGTCCTTTTCATTCTTATTTATTTTTTATTTATTTTTATTTAATTCCTTTTTGGATAGTTATCCAATTTTTTTAAAGCATTGTTGGCAAAAAATAAACAAACAATAAACATCCAGTCAATATAGTGTGTACAGTGTTGTAATAAGCTATGTTACAAAGGTGTAGGTTTCATAGGTTTATTAAATAACTGCATATTTAAGTTATTTACTGTGACTTTTCACAAAACAACTCGTAGACTTTTTAGGTGATTTTTTGTGGACTAAAAAACATAGTGAATGGAAAAATGCATGAATACTACATTCTACATTACTACATTCAATGTTATAGAAAAGAATCTTCATGACAGAAATTCACAAATACATATGAAAAAAGATACAATTTGAGACCAGAAACGTAACATGTAACTGTAAAAGTAAAAATCAAATAAAAAAACTAACTACAACATGTTTGTAAGAATGATGTGAATTATGAACTAGGTTAAGTATTTAATAGGGCTGTCACGTGACAAAAGAACGAAGGACTCAGACTCGAAAGATGAACTAATCATTTCTGTCTCTGCATAGTGCTGCTATGGGTTTGTGAGTCTGACTTGAAGAACGAACGACTCGAACCGAAGAGACGAACTAATCATTTCTCTTTCCGGTACTGACAGCATAGTCTCTATGGGACTGACAGGAAGAACGAAAGACTCGGACCCGGCCGAACCCAAACCCGAAGACTCGAGAGTCGAGACTTGAACTAATCATTTATCTTTCCGGATCCGGACCGGTATGCTGCATGTGCATGCAGTCAGTGAGTGCATTGGCTGCTGTGTCACACCACACGGCCCACACACAGACACTGACGAGTCGACATCGACAACTAAGTATTTTTAACGTTTTGAAGTTCGAACCCGATGACACAAGAGGCGGAGAAAAAGGAGGTGAGGTGAACTAACTGCAATAGCTTAAACTTAAGACCCAATTAATAAATTAACATTTCGGTTTCTTATAAATTGGCTTTGGCTGCATTACCCTATAGTTTATTTTTATTTATTTATTTCAAATTGAATCAACATTTTCGTAAGTAGACTACTTGATGTTTTGGGCTATTTAACATGACATTTAATTATATTCTGCTGAAATGAACGAAATGACTCGAAAAAAGATTCGTTCATTTTGCTGAACGAGACTCAAAGATCCGAGTCAGTAAAATGATCCGAACTTCCCATCTCTATAATATTGCGTTTTTGTATAATTATCATTGTTCATTAACATAGTATATCGCAAAAACAAAATCAAGCTGTCATTTCATGTGCTCTTGGGGGCCCCCTGGTGGCCACGGGGGCCCTAAGCAGCCGCTTAGTTCGCTTATGCCTTGGTCCTGCTCTGTGTGCTGGTGTTTATTATGTTTGATTTATCTTATGTGAAATATGACTGGTTAAGACTCTTGGATGGGGCAGGTAAATATTTTATAACCAAAGTTTAATGAATTAAATGACATTACATTTACATATAATAAATGTGACTTTTCTGCCAAGGATCTCTCATTGTCATTCATATGTACCTTGTAATAAACTTTGAATTGTAAATCCTGTAGGTCAATTAAAACTGCAGTGTTTGAGAAAATTAAAGGCAAAATCACCCCAAAATTCAAAGTGCATCCTAGCACTTGGATAATTTCCTCATATTCAAACACTCTTAAAAAGCTTTTCTTATAGGTTTGCTCACATTTTCAAAGGATTATAGATTAGAGTGACCCTGACTGTTACTGTATCCATTTTCAAGTCATTTAACTGTACAGCTTTTGAAAAAATGTTCTTCCTCATGTTCAAACACATCAAAAGCTTTCATTTATAGGTTTGTTATTAATATAATTAAAGGCAAAATCACCCCAAAATCTCATTTTGTCAAGGCACGTGGATCATATCCTCATATTCAAACACTCGTAAAACGTTTTCAAGGGTTTCTTGTTCAAACATGACATGCTTATTAACATGTGAAATTTAAACTCATTTAATGTAGTATTGGACAAAATTACAGGGAAATACTCTCCTGACATCATACGCAGAATGTCTTCTTACATTTTATGTTTTATATGGCATTGAGATTAACTTAAACTTTAAAATGATCTATCTAAATGAAAACCCAGATACAACAAGTGACAGATCAGAGAGATAAGGAAAGAGAGTTGGTAACACAAGAAATATCAAAACGATGTCATTTCCTTGCTTTCAAATGGTCACACTTTTCTTTTTTCAGATAACAGCTATGTGCATCTTAAAGAACAACATCACTTTTGGCGTGCACAATCCATCAGAATGCACAACAGTGTCTACTGTGGCTTCAGCACTTATGTACATGTGATTTTAGTCTTTTATTTATTTGTTTTAGATTTTTTTTTTAGATTTCAAACAAACTTCATTCACGTTGTAATTATGGGGTATTGTTTGTAGAATTTTGAGGAAAATAATGAATTTAATAAATTTTGGAATAAGGCTGTAACATAAAATGTGGAAAAAGTGAAGCGCTGTGAATACTTTCTGGATGCACTTTATTTGCATTTGTATCTACTGTGACATGTCATAACACAGGTTATATAATACTCATCACACCCTCTTTCTGTAATTGACTGTTTATAAAACTCTTGTTTAAATTGCATTAGGTTGTATTGCAGTATTCTCATTATCAATCAATAGTGTGCTTAAGGTGTTCTTGAGTGTCTTGAAAGGCACCTATAAATAAAATGCATTATTATTCATAATAATAATTATAAATGATTATAGGAGTAAGCTGGAGCAGAGGCTGCAGCAGAATGACACCTGGGAGTTCTGCAGAAGCAAGAGGACCATCAATGGTTACAAGCTTTCTGGACAATAAAAACCAAAATTAAAAACAAGGAAAGGAAAACTCGATAATATATATATATATATATTGCATCAAAACATGAACATGACCATTTTCAACTATTCATACTGAAATAATCACAAAAATAACAACATAACTTCAAAGTAACTGCAACTTTGGCTCCCCTCCCAGGAGCGCAGTGTAAACTTTCTTTTTTATTTTTTTTAAATGTGTCTTTTTGAACTCAAATAAGGTACATTCACTGATCTATATATATAACATCCCATTTACACCACAACTAGGCTAAGTTTAAACTTTTGTATAGCTGGTGCAACCAGCTCCTGATCTTTATATCAAACTTTTCATTTTTCTTCTATTTTGCAGTACAAGCTTGCCCAGAGTTTTCTTAAGCCGTTTGGAGTGTGATGCAGCACATGTTTCCTTGGCAATGAAGTGGAGGCTGATGTTTGTGCAGCTTTCTGCAATGCACTGAGTATGAAGATGTGATTGTTGTATGGTTCTAGGTTGAACATGTTTGCCTCAAGTTCCTTGAATGCAGAACCACCATGTAGATCCAGAACCTTTGTGGGGACAGAGATGGGCCTTGTGAGTGTGTGCTGTTGAAGAAATCTCTCAGCTGTCTTGCAGACTTTCAGGACGCTGTCTGACGGTCTTATAAATCCACCTCAGGACTTCACGTCGATCAGTGTGTTCATCTTGGGAAGAGCTCTCGACACTGAGTGCTGATAAACAGGTAGTGCACAGAAAGTGCAATCCGGTGGAGAACTGTTGCCACTAGCTCTGATGGCATGTCTTGCTACCATTCTTTTGAAAGCTGAATAATGTGGGATTGTTATACATATATTATATATATACACACACACACATAATGCATATGAACTTGTGTGTGTATACTATACAAAATTTTATATTAGGTTCTTCTGGATTTAATCTGAAGAGGTACTGTCTAGTTACAATATCAACACAAAGCTAGTCGTTTTTATTAACAACTTTAAAATTTGTTAATGTGCATGCTATACACATTTACTATATAATCTAGTCAAAAAATGGTTAATAATGTTGGCAAATTATGCAGTTGTATAATTTGTCAACATTATGAACAATGAGCATCAACAGATTTAAACTATGAAGGCAGAGAAACATTGCATCCTGTAACAATCTGCAGATGGATAACTTTGCTTTAAAAAGGGGTATTAATACACTTTGGTGTTGTATTTTTACTGTTGATTATTAAAGATTATGATCGTTATGCCCACTCTACATGGGGATAACGACTAATGTGTGCTTAATATGTACATAGTCATAAATTACAAAATGTGTGCACTTTATCCTCATCCTTAACCCATTTAAGCCCACCGGCAACTATAGTTGCCGCAGTGTATAGTTGTCATTTTCCTTTTGTAAGTATTTTTCTAGATGCTATCCATGTTTTATATCTCAATGACTTGCAAGAAAACAACCAAATTAAGGATTTCAAGAAAAAACAAATGGTGTTCACTTCCTTCCTGTCACATAATGCTGTCAACTTCCTACCCCTTCTTCCAGGAAGCATGGCAAAGTCAAACCCTCCCAATAAAAGGTCATTTTCATGTTACTACCAAGTATTTTTTTTTTGACATATATAAATCTACATAATCATGAAGGTCTCTAGAATCACCCAAACAAAACAAATATGACAAGAGATCTATAGTGTCTTGTATACTTAGTCAAAAGTCCAAGCGGCAACAATAGTTGCCGGTGGGCAAATATCTTTTAAGTACATATCATTGGGAAATGGGGTATACTGTGTTAATAGGTTAATAAATCAAGGTTATTGGTCTATTTTAGTGCTTTTTACTTTTATAATATTCCACCTAAACATAATTTAAAGCATGGGATTAATTGCTGTAGTTTATCTTTTTCAAACTTTTATGATATTATGTCCAGTAAGGGGCAACATATTGAGACCCCTTCATCCATTGGATGCGTTTCATTCTAATCGGTCAAGGATCCTAATACTTTTTATGACTAGTAGCTTATGATTCCATTATAAAGTTGGAATTCAGACAAGAAAAGAGTTTACATTTACATTATTTTATGAAATCACCTACAGTATAAAGACTGAAATGCACATATGGGAGGTGTTGACCTGCATGACCAATGTGTAAACCGTTACCAGATTGGCATCCGATCAAAGAAGTAGTGTTGGCCATGCTACAGCTGGGCATTCAACAGTGCTGTGGTCAATGCCTTGTGTTATTAGAGGTACATGAAGGTGTAATGGGAAGTGGGAGGTGAGGCTGCGGGGTGGCAGGTTGGAAGGATGGGGTCTATGTTAGGTGGCATGAAACAAAAACAAAACATGTATTTATTAATTATTTCATTCATTCAAAACCCACCCATTGAAAAATCATTCTTTCATTCATTCATACCAGTCATGTAATGAGGGAGACAGAGATCTCCTCTCCTTCCAAAGGCTGGTTGCCCAGAGTTTTCTCCAGCGCCATGGGAGTTAATGCATTAATTATATTTATTTTCATTTAACTTTTTGATACACAATGCCCTGTTGGGGCAACTTAATGTCTGCACTTTGTTCTGCACTATGTTCCACCACTTTAAGTAAATGGGTTTGTTGATGACGGTTTAAATCCCCATTTATTCAAGATAATTATGACATTTTAATAATTTATTTTCATATTCAAGAGATTATAAGCTAGAAGCAGCTTTTTTGGGTTTGCAGTGAATTTCTTTATACTTTTACACATAATAAATTTGTTTATGAATAAAGATTGATTTGTTGAAAGCAGTTATTTTGAGAAAGATGCCAAATGTTCTCCTCCTATACAAATGTAACATTGAAGGCGTGCATACAACATATTTGCCCGCCGGCAACTAAAGTAGCCGCACATTCAAATATGATTTTCAAGAAGAAGAAAAAAAATTTGGGAAAATAAATGCAGAACGTGTTCATATAGGACACTATTAACATGACTATATGCATGAAACCATTCAGAAAAATGTGGGCACAAATGGGTTAAGTGAGTGTTGTTTCGCGGTTAAACGCCGCATATGCCGCGATGCCCTCTGTCGGTAGGGAATAGTAAGATGGCCGCCAGAGCACTTCCGGTAGCTTCACCTACTGCTGGCAGTTTAGAATTCTATGAGCAATCCAGTTATATCAGTGGGTACATTCCAAATTAGAGTATTTTACAGGGTGCTGTTTGATGAAATTAGTTTAGCCAGGTCAATATTTTCTTTTAAACATCATCAGACATGCTGTGACCCTTGCATCACAGCGAATTCCACACACCACTGACCAGTGGTTCATACACTTACACAGGAGCTGCATAGCTTTAAGCTATTGCTTTATAAATAAATAAAAACAGTATTAAAGAAGGGGGAATGGATATTATTTCATTGAACTTCACTTTCTCATGGATCAAACAGTCCATTTGTAACTAAGGGGGTTGTTGTTGTTTTTTACATCATTATCAGAGTATTTAAAAAAGAAAACATGAATTTTTCTATTTTTACACCGAACTTTTATAAAACAGCTCTCCTGCTTTCCATGGCATGATGGTCTTTAATTTAATTTTAATAAAATGCTACAAGTTTTCTTTTTCTTTCTATGACGATTCTAAGAAAACGTGCCGCAGTTTATTGTTGCTATAGTAACGAAAACTACTTTCATGTGCGTCTGATTGACAGATAAAACGCACGCTCTTATTTCAGTGTTGATGTTAATTTTGTAGTAATTATTTTGTGGTTATTGCTTTTTATTCAGTTCAACAACATTAATAATTTTGGGGTGATTTTGCCTTTAATTTTCTCAAACACTGCACTTTTAATTGACCAACCGGATTTACAATTCAAAGTTTATTGTATATGAATGACAATGAGAGATCCTTGGCAGAAAAGTCACATTTATTATATGCCATATGTAAATGTAATGTCATTTAATTCATTAAACTTTGGTTATAAAATATTTACCTGCTCTATCCAAGAGTCTTAACCAGTCATATTTCACATAAGATAAATCAAACATATTAATAAACACTAGCACGTCACAAATACTTAATAAACGCGTTTGGTCAATATAGTAAGACTGGCTATCGTCTGCACTCAACAGAGGTCAGAAAGCACGTCTTTCTGTTATCCTCTTAAGATCTTGCCATTTTTGGGGATTTCCGCCTGGATTTGGCCTACCCAAATTAAAAAGCTTCCCATTCCCACATACTTTGGCCTAAATACACAGTTCTCTTACGAGAGGTTCTCTCGTATTGCGTAAGCTAGCTTACGCTACGGGAAAGATTCATCTTTTCTGAGATATTGAAGCTATTGAAATTATTAATTTCAATTTTATAATTATGAAATTATCCTTAATTTTTGTATCCATTGTCAACGCAGTGCGGCAGCTGCAGACCTTGAGCCGGGCTATCTAGCGAGCTCATAGGTTGCTCTGCGGCAACTGCTGCAGCCTATAGACGAGCTTGGGCGAACTCGCATCCAATGAGAGGCGTCCGGCGCTCACTGCATCAAAGCCCGCCAAAATGGGCGTGACTAGAGTGCATATAAGCGTAGTTCGTAGGCTGGAACCCCGATTTTCATCTCTTCAGCGAAGCGCTCGCATCACTGAACTGGAAGCTGCGTCGCCGTTCGAGGGGCATCAAGCAAGCGTGGACAGCGCTCGAAGAAGCCGGCCGTCTTCACCACCTTCAGCCGTCCTGCGAGCTCGCCATCCGGCGACGTATCCTTTTAAAAGCAAGCTAGTTCTTAAGAACTTCACAAAAGAGTACTGGCGTCTTTTTAAGATGCCTCGCTCCACTTGCGCCTCATGCGCGCTTCTCTCAACACCGGAGACCGCCACATCATCTGCGCTCTCTGCCTGGGACTGGGGCATGCAGAGCTCGCCCTCGCCGAAGGCTGATCGCGATCTCTGCGAGGAGCTGCCGATGTCGACCCTGCGGGCTCGACTTCGAGCGCTCAGGACCGAAGCCGCCGCGCGCCTTCCGTTCAGCAGCGCAGAAAAAAGCGCCGCTCTCAAAGGCTGCGGAAACAATGGTAGAAGCGATTGCCTCGCCGGAGCCCATCCCTCGAGCATCGCCTTGACCCTCCCGCCCACCGGGGCGTGCAGTTGCCGCCGGCGGCTGCTCTGCTGCCATCTCGGACAAAGAAGAAGCGGAGGATAAGGGCTGTTCCATCATGGCTTCGGACAGCGAGGAGTGGTCAGGCTCACACGCCTCCTCCTCGGCCCAGGAATCCAGCAGGACCCGCGCCGAGTCGAAGGGAACTAACACGCCTCCTCACACAGGCCGTCGACCGCTTCGGGCTCGAGTGGTCACCGCCCTTGAGCAGGCACCCAACAGACTTGACGGCTGCTTTCTACAGAGCCGCCGCCGCGCAGCACCCGCTACCGGGCCGCTCCCTTCCTGCGGAACTCCACGCCGAGCTTTCCAAATCATGGAGCGCGCCTTTCTCGACCAGGGTCCGATCCCACGTCTCCACCTCTCTTGCTTCGGTGGGCGGCGCCACTGAGAAGAGCTACGCTTCCATCCCTCCCGTCGAGGATCGCGGTAGCAGCACACCTTTGCCCGCCCTCCGCGAGATGGCGGTCTAAACCAGTGCTCCCGTCTAAGGCCTGCAGAACAACTTCCGCCTGTGTTGGCGCGCCTATTCCGCCGCCGGCCAAGCTGCATCTGCTCTGCACTCTATGGCCGTCCTACAGATCCTCCAAGCGGACCTTCTGCGGGAGTGGGATGAGGAAAGTAGGCATCCAGAGGCGGTTGCAGACATACGAGTGCTACGGACCTCGCCCTCCGGCTACCAAAGCTGCAGCCCAAGCTATAGGGAAGTGCATGGCGGCTGACTGTGACCGATAGACATCTGTGTTAGCGCTAGCCGACATGGGAGAAGCAGAGCGCTCACGTTCCTCAACGCACCGCTCTCTCCATCCGGTCTCTTCGGCTCCGCGGTGAGTGGTATCATTGACTGGTTTTCAGAGGTCCAAAAGCCACACAAGCCATGAATCTCTTTCTGCCTCGTCGCGCTAGCTCCTCTGCAGGCAGCTCACGTAATCAGCCTCCTGCACGAGCCTCTTCACAGCGCCCAGCTCAACAAACTCAGACTTCTCATCGTCGACAGGGCGGCCGCCCTCGATCAGCGCTCAGACAGCCGCCGCGAGACCGCCGCCCCAGCGGGCCTCGATTTAAGGTAGCGCTGAAACCAGAGCAACCGAAGTCTTCCTAACTTTGTTGAACAAGCGGCGGCTCAGTCCGCCGCGGCGGACCACCGTCAAAGCTTTGCCCCTGTCAGTCCCCTTCTCTCAGGCTACTACAGTGGTGAATTTAGCAGCCAACAAGCCGGTGACACTGCCCGCTTGCCTGCACTCAAGCGCCGTTTTCACGGCGACCCAAATAAATCTTGTAAAGAGCAAACATGTCTTAGGTGTAGAAAATGTGCCCACAACCCAGTGTTCGCCCCTACACACAAGCATAACACATCCCGTGCCACTATCAGAGCACGCTCTCATAAAGCGATTCACGAACCGCTCGGCGTCAGAGTCAAGGAAGGCGCCCACAAATGCGTCGTGGCGCCCATTCTCTGGCAGCTCTGTCACACGACCAGCCCTATGTGTAGAAAATGTGCCCACAATCCAGTGTTCACTTCTGCACACAAGCACTGCATGTCTCGTGTCCCCACCAGAGCACGCTCACATAAAGCGATTACTGAACCGCTCGAGCGCTAGAGTCAATAAATGCGCCCACGAATACGTCGCGGCGCCCATTCTCTGCCCGCTCTGTTACACGGCCAGCAAACATTCCTCTGTGTGTAAGTCCCGTGCCCATGACTATACTTACGCATCACGTAACAGATGTGACTCTTTCCCCATTCATTCCAATCGGAAGTCACTCACAAAACAGCCTGTTCATGCTGTCTGCGAGCAATCATGCATGAACACACTAAAGCAGCTCACACATTTTGTTCAGCTCTGTGTGCGGCAATCAGAGCGAATTGGCCATTCACCCTCTAGCGTTACAGCTTCAAAGCGTGGGAAGCTATTCCAGGGATATCCAAGTGGGTGTTAAGCACAATACAACAGGGCTATTTGCTACAGTTTGATCGCCGCCCTCCTCGCTTCAGAGCTGGCTCGAAACCACTGTGAACACGGTAGCAGCGTGCATGCTTCGTTCAGAAATAGCAAGCCTTCTGTGCAAAAGGGCCATAGAGAAAGTGCCACCCTCTCTGAGCGAGTCGGGGCTTTACAGCCGTTATTTTCTTGTTCCCAAGAAAGACGGCGGCCTCAGACCCATATTAGATCTCAGGGTTTTGAACAAGGTGCTTGCAAAAGACCGTTCAAAATGCTTACAATCAGGAAACTCCTCGGCGCATATGCGCCAGAGGGACTGGTTTGTTTCTCTCGATCTGAAAGATGCATACTTTCAGATTCAGATAAATCCCGTCACAGGCCATTCTTGAGATTCGCCATCGACGGCCAGGTTTATCAATACACCGTCCTCCCGTTCGGCCTGTCCTTAGCACCCGTACTTTCACGAAGTGCATGGATCGCGGCCTTCGCACCCCTGTGGAGTCAGGGTTTGCGAATTTTGAACTATTTGGACGACTGGCTGATTATGGCACAGTCACATATGGAGCTTCTGTCTCACAGAGCAGTTCTCCTCAGCCATCTGAACAGTTTGGGTCTTGCAGTCAATTGGACCAAGAGCTCACTACAGCCCAGTCAGACAATTTCCTTCCTTGGAATAGAACTAGACTCCGTGGCAATGGCGGCTCGCTTATCTACGCAGCGTGCGGCGCCGTGTTCAGCGACTAGCCGAATCTTTTCAGATGAACAGCCTCACGCCTCTGAAGAAATTCCAGAGAGTGCTAGGTTACATGGCCTCAGCCGCAGCAGTACTTCAGCTGGGTTTACTGCACATCGCCCGCTTCAGCATTGGCTAAACACCCGGCGTCTCGCCGGGCTTGGGCCACAGGCCGCCAGCCCATCAAGGTGACTCAGACCTGTATATCAGCTCTGCAGCCCTGGACAGTGGCCGAATGGTATCAGCGGGGAGTGACAATGGGAGCTGTATTTTGCCGAAAAGTCATCTCGACAGGCGGCGTCCAACACGGGTTGGGCGCGGTCTCGCGAGAGCTCTCCGGTTTTAGGCCTATGGTCAGTTCAGGAAAAGCTCCTTCACATAAATTGTCTGGAAATGATAGCGGTCGAGTACGCGCTCGTGCGCTTTCTCCCGGTCATTCAGGGTCACCACGTCCTGGTCCGTTCTGACAACAGATCTGTGGTATCCTACCTAAACCGTCAGGGCGGTGTCAGATCCAGGAACCTCTTCCATCTGACCGAAACGCATACTGAGTTGGTCCCAGTGCCACCTGCGCTCGCTGAGGGCGACGCGCGTGCCAGGCCACCTGAGCGGCGGCCCGGACAGACTGTCCAGAGACAATATTCCCCCAGGGGAATGGTCCCTGCACGCTCAAACAGCCCAGGCGTTATGGCACCTATTCGGCAGAGCAGAGATAGACCTCTTTGCGTCCAAAGAGAACTCTCACTGCCCAATATTTTTCTCGAGCGAGGGCAGCTGGCCCAGGACTGGCCCAGGCGCCCGCTTACGCCTTCCCTCCCGTCTCGCTATTGCCACAGGTAATGCAGAGGATCAGGAAACAGCGTCACTCGGTGCTCCTCATAGCCCCGCGTTGGGAGAATCAGACATGGTTCCCGGAGCTTACGCAGCTGTCACTGACAGCGCCGTGGCCCATCCCAGTGAGAGCAGATCTCCTCTCTCAAGCTCGCGGCACAATCTGGCATCCCCACCCAGAGCTGAGGCTGCATGCGTGGGTGATCAGCGACTACCCGTCGCTCTGCCAGAAGGAGTAATAAACACCATCATACACGCTAGAGCCCCTTCCACGAGAAGACTCTATGCGTCAAAATGGTCTGTGTTCTCAAAATGGTGCACCGACAGAGACCTGGACCCACGGACATGTGGGGTGTCATCGCTGCTCGTATTCCTACAAGAGCTGCTGGATAAGGGCAGATCCCCATCCACGCTCAAAGTGTATGTGGCGGCCGTTGCGGCGTTCGCTGAACCCCTGCACGGCCAGTCATGGGGTAAAAGCGAGCTGGTCATCCGGCTTCCTCAGGGAGCTAGAAGGATGAACCCCGCGCCCCCATCGGTTCCTATCTGGGATCTTTCTATAGTTCTCGAAACTATGAAAGCCCCCTTTCGAACCACTTCAATCCGTGGATTTGAAATACCTTTCACTCAAAACCGTTTTCTGACTGCCCTGTCATCAGTCAAGCGTGTGGGAGACCTTCACGCGCTGTCTGTCAGCGCTGCGTGTCTTGAGTTTGGACCAAGTGACTCCAAGGTCATTTTAAAGCCTAGACACGGCTATGTTCCCAAGGTGATCGGTACTCCTTTCAGAGCACAGGTCATTTCCCTATCGGCTCTGCCAGCACCCGATAGCGAACGCGACGCCAATCTCCTTTGCCCGGTCAGAGCACTGAGATTGTATACTGCGCGCTCCGCCGCTTTCAGACGCTCTGAGCAGCTTTTTGTTTCGTTCGGAGGGCGCAAAAAGGTCTCGCTGCCTCGAAACAGACACTATCTAGATGGATAGTGGACGCTATTGCTGCTGCATACGCGTCAAAAGACCTGCCATGCCCGTTGGGCATTAGGGCTCACTCCACTAGAGGCATGGCATCCTCGTGGGCATGGTCCAGCGGGATTTCCATTCACGACATATGTGTGGCAGCGGGATGGACTTCCCCTCCACCTTTGTCAGATTTTACAATATGGAAGTGCCTGCTCTGCAGGCAAAACTACTAGCGGTTTAATACGCTACAGCTCCCCTGGTGAGCTGCATTAATGGGACACATTCCACACAGACCGGCACCGCCCTCTGTCGTTCCCTTCCCACTATGTGCTTATGTATTACACAATCAATGACCCGCATTCTTGCCGGCCAAATATTATTTCCCCACTCATAAGGGCTCCCCGGGTCCCCCTTAATTCCCTGGGGCTCATACAGTGGATGCTTGGCGCGACGGCGTTGACAATGGGTTCCCGTAGCGTAAGCTAGCTTACGCAATATGAGAGAACCTCTCGTAAGAGAACGTATCGGTTACCTAACGTAACCTCGGTTCTCTCTAGATGAGGGAACGAGTATTGCGTAGCCGGCCGTGCTTTCGCGCCACGGCGACTTTTCGCTTCAGTCAATGAAAACCAGGGTTCCAGCCTACGAACTACGCTTATATGCACTCTAGTCACGCCCATTTTGGCGGGCTTTGATGCAGTGAGCGCGTGGACGCCTCTCATTGGATGCGAGTTCGCCCAAGCTCGTCTATAGGCTGCAGCAGTTGCCGCAGAGCAACCTATGAGCTTGCTAGATAGCCCGCTCAAGGTCTGCAGCTGCCGCACTGCGTTGACAATGGATACAAAAATTAAGGATAATTTTTTGGCTTCAATATCTCAGAAAAGATGAATCTTTCCCGTAGCGTAAGCTAGCTTACGCAATACTCGTTCCCTCATCTAGAGAGAACCGAGGTTACGTTAGGTAACCGATACGTTTTGGTGTCATTTTACAGGAAACCCTTTGAAGTTGCATAAAACACTGCTAAAAATAAAAAAAAATTAAATATATGTTGTCTGAACAGTAATAACCCTCCTAAAAAAGAGGCTTTTTGATTTTTTTTATATAAATTCATTTTGAAAGTGTATAACTCAAGCCCTGTAAACCCTAGCAGCAAGCAGACAGTTTTGGCTGTTTCCACTAGATGTCAGCAAATACCTGAAAAAGGAATTTTGTCTGTATCATGTTTTATTTAATATCTATTTCAATTTATTTGAAGGGAGGAATATTACCTTTTTTTGGTGTACTTTCCACTACCCAAATCTAAAGTCTCCCCATACCCATATACAGTGCTATAAATGCAAAATCCCAGTGTAATTTTACAGAAAACCCTTTGTCATTACATAAAACACTGTTGAAAGTGATAAATATGCGCTCTGGTGTCTGGTGAGAGCAGCGTCTGTGCGTTTTGGGCACGTAACCTACCCAGTGATCACTTCACAGTCTGGATGCAATATCACAGCCCCTGATTGGTCTATTTGATCTTGAGAGACATTGCCGGAAGCGGAGGGTCTAAGCTTTATGGCAATATATGCTTTATCCGGATCGGATGTTTACATATTTTCCTGGATTGTTGAATATCATATAACATTACTTTGTGGTGTTTCTGCACTCGAGGGATTACTTGGGCACACAACCACAGAAAACACTGAAAAACGGCTCATTTTGCAGAGAATAACCTAAGGTAAAGGATTATGTAGCATTTGTGGCTAACTGTGCTGTCTAGTGCGAGTAGCACGGCAAATATTCAATAATTTCACTTGTATGTTTACAAATGTTGATTGTATACTTCATGATTCATTCGAAGTGTATTAGATATGTGATTATACCTCAATAAAAAGACTTATTGGAACTTCTTACTGGCAATGAGAGCTTTCATTTGATACATGGTTTGTACATGTGCGTCATATTTGAGCGATATGAGACATATGTATCCAAAAACGCACATAATTATGACACGACTTTTGATGGGTGGAACTATGTAATTTATTGTAAATAAGTTACTTAGTGTAAAACAAATGCCAAAGTGATGCATATCTCAAGAAAGTAGACATTCTAAGCTTTCAAATGGTACCAGATATGAGCTCATAACTCCTCCGCATACATTTAAAATTGGAAGTACATTATTACTGACGTAATTTTAAATCCCGGAACCGGGATCGTGGATTTTAACTGGTTAAATGGATTTTAATCGCGGCTGACTTGACCGCAGTGACCAGCGTGCAGGGCCGGACTGGGACACAATTTCAGGCCGGGAAATCCTACACCCATCCAGGCCATCCTATGCACACAAATACAATTTAGAAACACGGACAACCTTGTTTTTTGTTCCCCCTAAATTAAATTTATTTCATAGTATGACCATAACATAAAAACATAAACAACCAACCTAGAAGTAAAGCAGTCCTAATATCAAATGGGCTGCACATAACGTACATACAAGCATTTACTCTAGAAGTCCAAAGCTGTTTCTACCTCTCTACTTCTCACTCATAAGTGTATATAAAAAAAGGAAATTTGTATTACCTTATTAAATGTATGCATCATCTTTCATGTCAAATTCTTACATTTGATCAATAAATTCAGTTATAATAATAAGACACTATAGGGCTATTACCCATCAAATTAAAAATGTGCACTGCAATTACAACTGCAATAAATAATGTTATGAGATTGATGTTTTAAATAAATGTTTGAATACAAAAAAAATGCAACACATAAACATTAAACTAAACCGCCAATAGGTGGCGGCAAGTGACCGTCTTAATTAGTGAGTCATTCATACAAAAGATTCGTTCAAAACGCTGAATCATTCAAAACACTGCTGTAGCTTTCCTTTGGAATTATTTAATTGTCGGTGAAATAGAACAAAAACAGTTAATATGGTTTGTGTCTAAAATGTAAGTAACTTAATAATAAATATTAACTACGCTACTTGTTTATTGAACAATAAATTCAATGTAACATTTTCAATCGTGATAATATTCAGCATAACAGCTCATATGTTATGTTAAACTAAATCATATGTTATAAATAAAAAAAACAACAATTAGAATTTTTACCTCCATTTAGTGGTCTTCTGCTGTTGTAGCCCATCCGGCTCAAGGTTCACATGTTGTGCATTCTGAGATGATATTCTTCTCACCACAATTGAACAGAGCAGTTATCTTGAGTTACTGTAGCATTTCTGTCTGCTTGTACCAGTCTGGCCATGCTCCGTTGACCTCTTTCATCAACAAGGCATTTCCATCTGCAGAACTGCCGCTCACTGGATGTTTTTTTGTTTTTAGCATCATTCTGAGTAAATTATAGAGACTGTTGTGTGTGACAATCCCAGGAAATCAGCAGTTACAGAAATATTCAAACCAGCCCATCTGGCACCAACAACCATGCCATGCTCAAAATCACTGAGGTCAGATTCTTTTCCCCATTCTGATGGTTGATGTGAACATTAACTGAATCTCCTGATCTGTATATGCATTATTTTTTTCACTGCACTCAAGGCCGTAGCTAATGGGATGAAAGGTGGTAACAATTCTAGGTGCCCACTGGTCCAGTGGGGCCCACAACATACTTTAAATTGTATTATTTAATATGAAAGCGGTCTAGACCAATATACAGTAAGGAAGCCCAGAATTCCTTTCTACGGCCCTGATTGCACTGCTGTCACACAATTGGCTGATTAGATAATCGCATGAATAAGGTGTTCCTAATAAAATGGTAGACATGGCATGGAGCTGACTCTGGCGCGGCTGTGACAGGGCCTGGAGCTGACTCTGGCATGGCTGTGACATAGCCTAGAGCTGACTCTGGCGCGGCTGTGACATGGCCTGGAGCTGAATCTGGCGCGGCTGTGACATGGCCTGTAGCTGACTCTGGCGCGGCCGTGACATGGCCTGCAGCTGACTCTGGCATGGCTGTGACATGGCCTGGAGCTGTGGGAGGCTCAAAACTAAGTGTCCTAATTGACTGGGAAAAGACCTCAGTGGTCGTGTACATGAACGGAGACTTGGTAGCGACCTCTGTGGTCGTGAACATGAGCGGAGTCTTGGGAGTGACCTCCGTGGTCGTGAACATGGGCAGAGACTTGGAAACGACCTCTGTGGTCATGAACATGAGCAGAGTCTTGGGAGGGACCTCTGTGGTCGTGGGTATGGACAGAGACTTAGAAACGACCTCCGTGGTCGTATACATGGGCAGAGACTTGGAAACGACCTCCATGGTCGTAATCATGGGCAGAGACTTGGAAACGACCTCTGTGGTCATGAACATGAACAGAGACTTGGGAATGACTTCTGTGGTTGTGCGTGGGAACAGAGTCTTGGGAGCGACCTCTGTGGTCGTGGGCATGGCAGAGTCTCGGGAACAACCTCTGTGGTCATGAACACAGGCTGAGACTCAGAGACGAAATCCCTTCTCCTCCTCCGTGAGGCCGATGTTGGCTGTGCAGACTCTGGGACAGACGAGGCTGGCAACGTTGGCTCGTTGGCTGTGGCAGACATGGGCGTTGGCTCGTTGGTAATGACGTGTGATGCTGGCTTGGCGGCCATGATGTGAAACTCTGGCTTGGTGGCCATGACGTGAATCTCTGGCTTGGCAGCCATGTCGTGAAACTCTGGCTCGGCGGCGGCCATGTTGTGAAACTCTAACTCGGCAGCGGCCATGTCATGAAACTCTGGCTCAGCGGCAGCCATATCATGAAACTCTGGTTCGGCGGCGGCCATGTCGTGGAACTCTGGTTCTCAGGAGATGGGCTCATTAAGTTGCCGAAATATGTCCTTGATGGTGAGCTCATTAAAAGCCACCTTACAGGCTAGGGCGCAAAAGTCCTTAACGTAATCCTCCAGGGGAGGACTCCCCTGACAGAGACTCAGAAGCTGAACTGCTGGGTCCATTGTGAGGTTGAGTATTCTGTAACAGTTCTGGCAAGCAATGACACAGAAGCAGATGATGATGTGATGACGAACCCAAGTGCAGTTTATTTACAAAAGTGATATGCAAGAACCCTAACTTTAAACGTGAACAAAACATGAACTTGACTAAACTTGACTTGACTTGACTTGACTTGACTTGACTTGACTTGACTTGACATGGCTTGGCTTGACTATGAAACAAAACATAAATATGACTTGACTATAGAACCATCATAACACCAACAATACTCGACAAAGGACAATGGCAAACATGAGGGCTTAAATACATGACATGGGGGACCATAAACCAATTAACAAACAGAACTCTAAACAAGATAATTAAACAATAAACCAATGAAAACAAGACACATGAACATTGTGTGAAAACAGGACATCACATGACTATGGAAACAGGAATTAAACTTTTCAAAATAGAAGACATGGAATCAAGACATGAAGAAAAACACATCTAAACATGACAAGGGGCTTGTGAGTGATGTTTATCTATTTATTTTTCAATTGTTGGAGTGCTAAAATGTGTTAGGAAATAACTTTTTGGCGAATTGGAAACTACTAAACATGTAGAGTGCAATGGGGCTAAAGGCACACCTTAAGGAAAATTAGCTTTTTTTCTGGTCACAAAGAAATATATATATATATATATATATGTAAAGGTGGCAAGGGAGCCACACTTGGCGTAAAATGGGGGGTTATAATGATAATGTGTAAATATAGGGACAATAGCTATAGGGCAAAATTTGTCAACTTAGGCATATGCTTTTGAGACAGCAAGATGCTTTTTTGAGAAACAAATTAAGATAATGCTTATTCAAGAAAACTACTTCAGAAAAGGGTGGTAACACTTTACAAGTCAAGTCATTTTTATTTGCATAGCGCTTTTCACAACAGCGTTTCAAAGCAGCTTTACTGAAAATCATGCTGTAAAAGGTTCTCGTGGGCAATGAAGGAGTCAGGAGACAGCAAAGCACGTTCAAGGTCAGACTTTTAATCGTTAGAATTTTTCAGACACCTGACGGTAACCGTCAATACAAAATAAATCAAACACAAAGTAATGGGGAAAAACACTCTCTATGCTTGGTGTCGGTTTGTGGGTCTATCTCTCTTCCCCACTGATGCTCTGGCATGCCTTATCAGGTCTCCCTCCACCATCACTATAATGAGAGAAAAGTCAATTTCTCAATTTCTGGAGAGAAAGTCAGCCACAACCATCTGCACCCCTGGTCTGTGGATCACCTTGAACTTAAAGGGCTGAAGAGCCAGATATCAACGAGTGATTCACATGTTACTATCCTTCATGTGGTGGACCCACTGCAGAGGAGCGTGATCGGAACAGAGGGTGAAGGCCTCAGCAGTTAGTAGCGGATGGTAAGAACAGCCAACTTAATCTCAAGACATGAGAGCACCCCGCCCAGCCCCCTGTCAGATGCATCAATATTTAAAATAAAGTGGAGAGAGAAATCAAGGACATGCAAAAGCGGCCCCCCCACACAGTGCAGACATTACCTTAAGGAAGGCCTGTTGGCATGAATCTATCCACTGGACCAGATTGGGAGCCCCCTTTTTAGTAAGGGCTGGTGACATCAGAGTAGCTAGGCACAAACCTTCTTTAGTAGCCAGCCAGCCCCAAAAACTGCCTTACCTCCTTTTTGGTCTTGGGCGCAAGGCACTCTGCGATCACTGTGGTTTTGTTAACCTGTGGACGCACCTGCCCATGACCCAAGGTGAACCTCAGATACCTAACTTCCATCCGCCCAATTGCACACTTCATTGGGTTGGCCGTGAGTCCCGCCTGTCACAGCGCTCTCAGGACAGCCCTTGGGTGTTGCATAAGCCGCCTGCAGTCATGTCTATAATATGATGATATCGTCTAGATATGCTGTGGCATATGCCATGTGCGGTCTGAGGATCTTGTCCATAAGGTGCTGAAACATGGCCGGGGCTCCGAACAAACCTAATGGAAGCATCACAAATTGGCCTAAACCGAACAGTGTGGAAAAAGCAGTCTTTTCTCTGGATATTGTAGTTAAAGGGAGCTGCCAATAACCCTTTGTTAAGTCCAGTGGTGAGTAAAATTGAGCCGCGCCCAACCGATCAAGTTACTCTTCAATTCGAGGCATTGGATAAGTGGCAAATTTGGACACCGCGTTCACTTTCCGGTATTCAACACAGAACCACACCGAGCTGTCTCTCTTCGGTACCAGAACTACTGTGCTGGCCCAATCGCTGTGCGACTACTGTATTATGCCCATTTCAAGCATTGCCTCTAATTCTTAGAAATAGTTCTTAGAGGATTTGGCCCCATCTTCATGAGGGCCATCTGTGGAGTAGGCTCCGGGGAGGTCGCAGCACCAGTCCCCTCCCTAGCGATCAGGCTCCGAAGCACTTGCCGGTCCTCCACTTGTACATGGAGCAGGAGTTAGAAGTGTTGTTCCTTCTCCAGGCGTACCTCCACGATGGCTTGGTGTTGTGTTTGCTGGATACTGGTGAGGGTTTTGAAGACTTCGCCCAGCGGTTAGGACTCAATAACTGCGTTCTACTTCAAAGCCGTGTTTTCGGCACAACTGTAAAAGGTTCTCAATTAGTGGGCAATGGAGAAGTTAGGAGACAGCGAAGCAGGTTAAAGGCATTTAGAACCCAAGTGAGCTGAAGGCGATTATGGCAAGGAACACAAAACTCCAAAAGATGTTGGTTAATGGAGAAAAATAACCTTGAACGAAACCAGGCTCACTGTGGGGGCCAGTTCCTCTCTGGCTAAACAACGTGAATATAATGCCAAAAGTGTTTGGGAGATTATTCCATAGTTTAGGAGCCAAATAGGAAAAGGATCTACCTCCTTTTGTGGATTTTGATATTCTTGGAACTATTAACAGCCAGAATTATAAAATTACAATTTTGTGATCGTAATGAATGTGATGGAATACAATAAGGTTTAATTTGTTAACCTGAAATAACAATTTTCTGTTTATTTCAATCACATTTGTTATTTCATAACATTTCAAGTTTTCTATAAACCAATGAATCTCCACTGCGATTGAATCAGTCAATGTGAGCCCACTTTGAGCATTCTTTATAATCTATTCACCCCACACAACAAAAACAGTGTGTTTTATGGGGGCCTTTTTTATACCCCAAATACTGTCCTTTCACTTATATGAACAGTTATTAAAAAACTTTTGATTCATTCACATTGAACAAAACTGAAAATGACAAATTAGCATTTTGTCTCAAAATAAATGTGATCATTTCAAGGATTCTCATTAGCTACAGAAATGTGCAACATTTAATATGAAATATTTGATCAAATGACCTCAGATTCAAACTTTAGACACTGCATGCAATGATCTCATGGATCCGGAATATTTGCAGTGTATAGTGACAAACATGTGTTTAGGAAAGGACTGCAGGGGTTTTAGATGCTGTTTAGTGTTTTGGGAGAAAATAAAATCAAAGGTGCATTTTACCCCAGGGGGACTTTAGCCCTGTTGTACCCTATAGACGTATATAAGACATCATTTTTTTTGTTTCTTTCATTTACGTTTTTCTTCACTTTGCAAACAGAACACTCAGGCCTTGAGTTTTTGTTTTATCAAGAAGAAGAAAAAAAACCTCACCCTCACACAGCTCAGATGATCTATGAACTCTAGTGTTCAACTACTTGATTGGACAGAAAACTAAAATCAAGATATTTGACATTGATAATTCCTCTTGAGTGAAGGCAAAAAAATGAAAGACATACTCTTTAATATTAATGAATAAATTGTAACACAAATTCAAGCCAGCAATTGTTCTTTGAGTCTCTGCGTTTAATGTATATCACTGACTTTAACAGTTTAACAACTTACTTTGGCTGACTGTTGATTATATAACAAACATCTATTTAGATTAGGGGATACCTTTTTTTACTCTCTTTGTGAGTGTTCCCTGAAATATTAATGTTGAATGAACACTACGCATTAGATGTTAAGATGCAGTTAGTTTCTCTCTCGTACTGTTTGTAAACTGCAGGCACCAGGTAACTTCGTTGAATCAAGACATGACCATTGTAATAATATGTGCCATTTAACCAAATTTAAACTTTCCTAAATTCTTTCGAATTTCCTAAAAAGATATCTAAGCGGTTTATGGTCTTCTTGGCCGCAGGGGGCAGCACCTCGTTCAGCCGCATGTCTGTCTGATGACGTCACGGGCGACGAACACAGCGGCCATTACACAGCGCGTTCATGAGGAAGGTCGGAAACGCGAGAGGAATCAACGGACAAAAACATATATATACAGAGAACACTTACCTCAAAAGAAGAGTCCAAAACACCCGTGTTTAATGAGCTGATCTCCGTGATAAACAGCAGCGAGTGCGGCAGAATTAATTTCAAGTGGATTAATAACCGAAGATGGATGATAAAGTGTTCACGAAAGAATTAGACCAATGGGTCGAGCAGCTGAACGAGTGCAAACAGCTCACCGAGAACCAAGTGAGAACGCTCTGCGAGAAGGTACTGAACAATATGATCATTAATATCATTAATACCTTTGATGAAATATATTAATCATTTATTTATTATCATTAGGATATCAAGAAATAACACTATTGATTAGAGATAATTTTCGTCAGTGTAATGTACAGATGGAAAACTCTTTTAGTCCTTCATCAATAATAATTAGAAAAATGAACTCCAATGTTATCTACTTTCAGTATTGACCAAATCAGAACAATATTTCAAATAAAAGTTTGCTGGTAGCCAATATATTTGTGACTCCTGCTGAAAGACTATTTGCCTGTGTGTGTGTGTGTGTGTGTGTGTGTGTGTGTGTGTGTGTGTGTGTGTGTGTGTGTGTGTGTGTGTGTGAGATAATCTCCAGTAAATGCACTTTATTTACTTTGACTGAAACGAGCACCGCTACAGTTGTTTACAAGTGACAGTTAATATTAAACTAGACGACGTCATCGGACCTGTATGACATCATCATGAATTGTCTCTCCAGCCGAGTTCTTGAGAATGTAATTAGTCATTTAATATAACTGAGATGTAAACATAATATAAGTTAGAACAGGTACAATTTTGTTTTAAGTAGAACACAAACACAGGAGGTTTTTAGATGACGTCATCCGGAGTAAAAAATAGTTAATGTTAATGAGTATGTCTTCTTTACTGAGATATAACTTTATATTAAAATTACGTCATTTGCAGTTATTAATATTATTTGATACAAAATGTTGTATAGATCATGTTACGTATAAACTGGTGTGTCACACTTTATATTCGGTGGCCTTAAATAATATGTACTAACTAGGGCTGTCCCCTAATAGTACAATCTTTCAAATAGTTGAACAACACACATTTTTATTGCTCTTATTGGTTTTCCAGTTTCTTTTGAATTTTAAATAAATAAAAGTTCAAAGTTTGAATTCAAGGTGTGTTGCTTTATTGTCTAGGCTTAACCCTAACCCTGCTTAACGAAAAATACCCCATAGTAGCACCTAGCATCCAACCAGCGTTCGTCGGTTTGAATGTGAACACCCTGACCAATGTTCTGCGACCAACTGACCAATCAAAACTTGGTCGACCAAGACTCTTCTCATCGACTAATGTTTGGTAGACTATCAGGGGTCAGCCCTAGTAATTATGCTGACTGACAGCTTCAACAGAAGTCTCATAGTTCACAGTAGTTCTGTCTTTAAAAGGATTACAAGTTATTGTTCAAATTGATTTGCCTATGGAAAAGATACATTTTTACTTCCGGAATCAGACAGTTGCAATCTATTTTATTTGTTCTTCAGTTCTGTCGAAATGCTTGTAGTTCTAAAGAAAGAATCTGCACAATATTACAAATGAAAATGTTGTTCATTATTTGTCATTTTAAAACAAGTTTTTATTGATGATGTTAGGCTTGCACTGACACAGATTCATTCTCTACACTCACTTTCATTGACACTAACAGAGTTTCCTGTTGTCTGCAGGCTAAAGAGATCCTCACTAAAGAGTCTAATGTTCAGGAGGTTCGCTGTCCTGTCACAGTGTGCGGGGATGTGCACGGCCAATTTCATGACCTCATGGAGCTGTTCAGAATTGGTGGGAAGTCACCAGACACCAACTATCTGTTCATGGGCGACTATGTAGACAGAGGCTATTACTCAGTGGAGACAGTCTCACTGCTTGTTGCCCTAAAGGTAAATTTGCATTTACTATGTATTTAAATGATACAGGGTGATTCTGTGTTAACTCAATCAGTGGTCCTTGGCCCAAAATATTTGTTTTTGATCATTTGTTACTGATGAAAGATTAACATCAATGATAAAGGAAGCCAAAACTTTGCCATACCATGGATCAATATTTACTAAATAATCTATTATTTTGTGGAAGGTGGGGGTGGGGGGCTATGATTTTGGAGTAAAACTACAGGCCAAAAAATAAGGTGTCAGCATTGTGATTTTATTCTTACAGATTTAGGTAGGTAGGTTTATTTCTAAAATCAGTTGACTTCAGCACCCCTTGTGACTCCATAAATGGGGGTGGGCAACATGTGTAATGTACCTCTATTTTTAAATCACATAAATTGACTTAAACCATTGGCATATAATGCAACAATGGGTACTGAAGTCAAATGGTTTTAGTAATAGACCTACATATCTCTGTATAAAAATGTAATCATCACACTTGACACCTTTCCAAGATAATCTTTTGACCTGTAGTTTTGCCCCTCTACAAAATAATGGATTACTCCGTAAATATTGATCCATGGCATTTGATGATTTGGCTTTCATCATTATTTATGTTTATCTTTCTTCAGAAAATGTATTTACATTTTCAGTCAGGGACTTTTTTTTTATTTTTTTTTTTATATAAATCTGGAACTCCTGAAACAGTCCTTCATATTAACAACACAATTTAACCTTTTGAATCGTCATCTGTCTAACTCATTCATAGGTTCGATATCCAGAACGCATCACAATATTGCGGGGAAACCACGAGAGCAGACAGATCACACAGGTTTACGGTTTCTATGACGAGTGCTTGAGGAAATACGGCAATGCAAATGTCTGGAAATACTTCACAGATCTCTTTGACTATCTTCCCCTTACGGCACTAGTGGATGGACAGGTAAGCAATACTTCTCTGCTTCTATGTAATTATAAAGCTTTTTTACTGTACTTTACTCACTATCATCATGTTGCCATTAATGAAGCTGTTAATGATGGATGTAATTCTCTCACTGGCAGATCTTCTGTCTGCATGGTGGTCTCTCTCCATCTATTGACACGCTGGATCACATTCGTGCTCTGGATCGCCTGCAGGAGGTCCCACATGAGGTCAGAACTGCCAAAAAATACATCCAAACTACTGCCATCATGCACTGCTTTGTAGTCCGATCACATCAAAATACACTGATCAGCCACAACATTAAAACCACTGACAGGTGAAGTGAATGACATGTATTATCTTGTTACAATGGCACCTGTCAAGGGGTGGGATATATTAGGCAGCAAGTGAACAGTCAGTTCTTGAATTGAATGTGTTGGAAAGCAGAAAAATGAGCAAGCGTAAGGATCTGAGCGTCTTTGACAAGAGCCAAATTGTGATGGCTAGACAACTGGGTCAGAACATCTCCAAAACGACAGGTCTTGTGGGGTGTTCCCTGTATGCTGTGGTTAGTTCCTACCAAAGTGGTCTGAGAAAGGACAACCAGTGAACCAGCGATGGCTCATTGATGCACTTGGGGAGTGAAAGATAGCTCGTCAGGGCCAATCCCACACAACAGCAACTGTAGCACCAATGGTATATGTCTCGCCACTGTCATGACTGCTATGTTGCTCGGAACTGCACACAAGACTTTCACCTGCTGTTGCACTTGTGTACATAGTAGTGTGACAATAAAATAAAGTGAAGTTAAGTGAAATTGCTGAAAAACGTAATGCTGGCCAAGATAGAAAGGTGTCAGGACACACAGTGCATCGCAGCTTGATGCATATGGGGCTGTGTAGCCGCAGACCAGTCAGAGTGCCCATGCTGACCCCTGTCCACTGCCAAAAGTGCCTACAATGGGCACGTGAACATCAGAACTGGATGCTCAGGAAGGAGAGGCATTCTGTCTCCTAGAGATAAACATAGTTTGGTACGAAAAGTGCAAATCAATCCCAGAACAACAGCAAAGGACCTTGTGAAGATGCTGGAGGAAATGGGTAGACATGTATCTATATCCACAGTAAAACAAGTCCTATATCAGCATAAGCTGAAAGGCTGCTCAGCAAGGAAGAAGTTACTGCTCCAGTGGTTTATGGTTTGAACCAACTACAAATTGAACTGTTTGGTCATAATGACCATTGTTATGTTTGGAGGAAAAAAGGTGAGCCTTGTAAGCTGAAGAACACCATCCCAACCGTGAAGCATGGGGGTGGTAGCATCATATTTTGGGGGTCCATTGCTGCAGGAGGGACTGATGCACTTCACAAAATAGATATTCAATATATCCACATAATTTTCATGAGGAAGGAAAATTATGTGTATATATTGAAGCAACATCTCAAGACATCAGCCAGGAAGTTAAAGCTTGGTTGCTAATGGGTCTTCCAAATGGACAAAGCATACCTACAAATTTGTGACAAAATGGCTTAAGGACAACAAAGTCAAGGTATTGGAGTGTCCATCACAAAGTCCTGACCTCAATCCAATAGAAAATGTGTGGGCAGAACTGAAACAGCGTGTGCGAACAAGGAGGCCTACAAACCTGAATCAGTTACACCAGTTCTGTCTGCAGGAATGGGACAAAATTCCAGCAACTTATTGTGAGAAGCTTGTGGAAGGAAACCCAAAATGTTTGACTCAAGTTAAACAATTTAAAGGCAATGCCACCAAATACTAACAAAGTGTATGTAAACTTCTGACCCACTGAGAATGTGATGAAAGAAATAAAAGCTGAAATAAATCATTCTCTCTACTATTATTCTGACATTTCACATTCTTAAAATAAAGCGGTGATCCTAACTTACCCAAGATGGGGAATGTTTTCTACGATTAAATGTCAGTAACTTCAACTGTACAATGATTCATAGTAGCTTAATAAAAAAGCATTATTTACCTTCATATATTTTTACAAAAAAGTGTTTTTGTAAATGAACAAGGTGTGCAAAAACGACACCAATTTTATTTGAACATCCGGTTGAATATTGCATGATACTAAATTATTGCTGTTGGACCTGGTCAAGTTTATTATTATAATACTAAATTATCATTATTATATTTGTTTTATTTAAAAGTAATATATTTCTTTCCTGTTTACGTCACCTTCCCCTGGATCTTTTATTTTGACACCGAAAGTGCAGCGTGTAGTTTACAATGCACCGCACCTGATGAATCCATGAAGCTATACACTGTTGCCAGTTTATTGACTTTGTCGCTAGATTTAGTGACTTTTTTGACCCCCTTTAGTGACTAAAAGACCTATCTAGCGACTAGTGACAATTTTAGTGACTTTTGTTGTCTGGTTTAGCGACATTCTTTCACATCTGTTGACAAAAACATTAGCTCTAATTTAGCATATTGAATTACATGCTTTTATTTCAACTTCAAAATTCACGTTTGAGGTATGACTGTATGTAATTTATCTATGTTAATAAAAAATAAAAATATATATATATATATATATATATATAATTAATAGAAATCCCCCACTGCCCACCACAACTTGCTTAATGATTGACAAGTTCAATTAGCGATAGCTAAATACTTAAATACTAATTGTTAAATGATTAGTTCAATACAATAAAAAAAACAGTAAACCTTTAAGGAATTGCTGTAGCTCTTTACGGCAAAATATTTGTATGTATTTAAATTTGATGTCTTATGCAATAAATGACGTCATAACATAATTTAGCTACTTTTAGCGACATTTCAGCGAGCCTTTCGCGACTTCCCATGAGAAATAGTTGGCAACACTGGAGCTATAAAATACCAGGTGAAGAGCTGTTGACCACTTCTTTTCTGTTATACTGTGCTGCCTTTTTGTATAATAATTAGTAGCAGTTACTAAAGTTTGGAATCACTAAATGTCTGAAGAAATTTTATAATCACATATGATCATATTGCCATTTTGTGTTATTCTGATTGATTGTGATAATTAGTCTACTGATACACTTCTTATGAAACATTTAATGGCCAAATAAATAGTACATAAAAAATCATCACGATATTGCTTAATTTTATATCATCTGCCAAATCATCGCGATTATATTGTGAATATTCGATATATTGCTGAGCTCTAATATGAAACCGCTATTAAAGAAGCTTTTCTAAGAACCGTCTTGCACTCTTCACACAGGTATTCAGTGACCTGCAGCAGATTATGACTCTTTCTAGTGACTGTACAACCCTGTTGAGTCTCTTAACTCTTATTAGCTTTTCAGATGATAATCCTGATAATTAAATGGAAGGTGTGGCATGGATAAAACACATGTTTGCATGATGTTGCTGTAAATCTGTGTTTCAGGGGCCGATGTGTGATCTGCTGTGGTCAGATCCTGATGATCGTGGTGGTTGGGGAATCTCTCCTCGAGGTGCTGGATACACCTTTGGACAAGACATCTCTGAAACCTTCAATCACGCTAATGGCCTCACGCTGGTGTCACGTGCTCATCAGCTCGTCATGGAGGTAAAGGCCACAATTCAATTCAGCCATTTGCTATTTAGTGGAATAGATCTAAATAGATGAATACAGAGCATAAATGAAAAAAATGTGTTTTCAGGGATACAACTGGTGTCATGATAGGAATGTCGTCACTATCTTCAGTGCGCCAAACTACTGCTATCGCTGCGGCAACCAGGCTGCCATTATGGAACTCGATGATACTCTTAAATATTCATTGTAAGTTACTGTTATCTTGATCATGAAAAGTGAATTTCTAGAGCCTTTATTTGGTTTTTATTAATTTTGTCATATTGAAAACACCAGTTTGTATTTCCATATTGCAAAAAAGCTTCAGATAATTGTTTCAATTGTAAATCGACATATTACAGTAATGAGAATAATGTCATAATGTAAACAATCTTTTAGGATTTTGTGATGAAATATTATCTGATGAATGTTTCGCCCTTTAAGATCATTTGACAAACAGTAATCTGTATGTGAAGACATTTTGTAAGCATTGCATTTTTGTTTCCCAGCCTTCAGTTTGATCCAGCCCCTCGACGCGGAGAGCCCCACGTAACCCGCCGCACACCCGACTACTTTCTGTAAATGAGCACTGGCCTGCCCTGAAACACCTCTACAGATTACAACAAATCCAAACATGTATACATCTGTTCATCAAGTGTGTGTATATAATGGGGGATGTGACACGAAAACACTAACACGGACCAAATGTGCCATACAAGCATTTAATGCATAAATCCAATCGCTCTGTCTCAGTAATGCTACAAAGTGTCTCGTTTTAGCCTATAGTGCAATTGCCTGCTGTACACGATGAATAGAAATGTTCCATTCGTTCTTGAATTGTAAGTTACTCTTGAGTATAAAAACCAACATAAGTGATGACTATCTTTCTCTCTCACAGAAATACATCCTTTAAGTTGGCAATGCCTGGCATGTAATACAGTATGTAATACAGTAACATTTTATACAAGTGCACAAGCTTAAATTCTTTCCTGTCTCTTCACCAAAAAACAAAAAAATCCTATAGGAAAGGTATGTTAAAGTGAAGAAGCCTCTTCCGTCATGGGAGTGAACACACCTGAGTGTGTATGTGGACTGTATTAGACTCTTTGTCTAATCTAAACATTTACTTTACTTTTGTGTTTACTGTCTTTTGTGTATTTGTCAATAAGTGATAGCCTCTTCTTTGGTGTATTTGAACTAATAAAGTACTTTTAATCGCAAGCTACTCCAAAAATATGGGCTGGAGGTGCGTTTATTTCAAATTGCTTATTAGTATCCTTACAGACTAAAATCAACGTGTGCACATCAACACGCATAAGTTTCATAGCATGTTCATTCTCTAAAGTATGTGATATTGCAGAGCGTTCTTGAACTGCTCCTTTTTCAGTGGAGGAAAATGCCGTTATAGTGTGGATGAGAGGCTTAAATGTAGTGAAATTGAAGTAGAGTGGAGTTAAATCGACAGCATTTGGGGCATAATGATTACCACAAAAATTTATAAAAAAATGAAGCAAAAATCTGGGTTTCAGTGAGACACAATGGAAGTCAATGGGGCCAATTTTTGGAGGGTTTAAACAGAAATGTAAAGCTTATAATTTTATAAAAGCACTTCTATTAATTCACTTGTGCATTATTTGAACTGTAAATTTTTTGGGGGGTTGTTGGCATTACGTTGTCATGGTAACGATGTTGTAAAATTGGCTATAACTTTACACAGAAAAGATTTTGTCACACTAAAATCTCATTTACACTCATATCCTTTGTCTTGTGGCTATACTTTTGAAAAAGTGAGTATTTTAACATGAAAAAATTCGCCCCCATTTTCTTCCACTGTTAGTGTCTCACAGGACCTCGAATTTAGCTTTTTTTAAAGACAAGGAGGGACGAGTCAAAATTAATGTTTTTGGTAATCAATATTATTTCACAAATGCTGTCGATTTCTATACAATGTTTCATTAGAGGTTGTAAAGGGATAGTTCTCCCCAAAATGAAAACTCTCATGATTTACACCCTCATGCCATCCCAGATGTGTATGACTTTCTTCTGCAGAACACTAATTTTTAACATGGGGGTAACCGCCTCGTGGTGGTGATTAGTGGTTCTCTCAATGGTGCATGTGGTGAGTTGTTTGTGGATCGTGGAGAGTAGCATGAGCCTCCACATGCTGCGAGTCTCCGCGGTGTCATGCACAACGAGTCACATGATAAGATGCGTGGATTGACGGTCTCAGAAGTGGAGGCAACTGAGACATGTCCTCCACTACCCGGATTGAGATGAGTAACCGTGCCATCACGATGACCTATTAAGTAGTGGGAATTGGGCATTCCAAATTGTGAGAAAAGGGATACAATTTAAAAGAATAAAATATGTAAATAAATCAAATGTTTTTAACTCTTTTATTTTAACTCCATTAAGTTTTTCTATTAAAACTCATCTATTAGAATAACATCAATCAATGTATAATAGCCCAAGAAATAACCAGTTTCTAAGAATAAGAATAATAATTCCTTACATTTATATAGCGCTTTACATAGTATAGGGGGACTCTCCTCAACCACCACCAGTGTGCAGCATCCACCTGGATGATGCGACGGCAGCCATAGTGCGCCAGAACTCCCACCACACACCAGCTATTGGTGGAGAGGAGAAAGTATAAGACACAAGCCAGGGGTTAAAAAGGTTATATAAAGTTTATTATAATAATCAAAGGCTTTTATAAACCACAGAGACAAAGGGTTGTCACAGCTTTTTGTTTACAGAGCAGGTCCAGCTGTTTTAATTTATGTTACACTTGTGAAGAATTATGACGTATGGTCCAGTTCCAGTTTGTATAAGAGCAAATTGTCCCACCAGTTGAAACTTTACATGTTAGTTTAAAATGACCCTTTAAACCAGTTTGGAACAACCCTATGACATGATTATATCGGTCTCCCTTCGAAGTGCCCTTTTGACAGTGTCAGAAATTAAGGAGGGCCCTGAAATTCTAAATGTGGGGGCAAAAAATGCTCTCGAAATGAATTCTTGTTTTTATTTTGTAACATCTGATATAATTCTTAATATTCTATTACAGTCCAAGTTATGAACAAAACAAATATTGAGTTCATTTAATTCTTAGGTTAAGATGTAATAAATTCAAAATTTTGAGATATTAGTATGACTGCATTACCTACACAACAGAAGCCTAAAACAATGAAAACATTTTTTTAAATAAGTAAAATCAGCTGACAACATATGGACTAATCAAAAGTCAAATAGGTCATATATAATATTATACAGTATATACATATATAAAGTGCATTCAGAAAGTATTCAGACCCCTTCATTTATTTTGTACATTTTGTTGTTGCAGTCTTATGCTAAAATGCTTAAAATTTTTCTTTTGTTTTCAAATCAAATCAATCAACACTCCATACCCCATAATGACAAAGCAAAAACCAGATTTCTGATAACTTTGCAAATGTATTAAAAAGTGAAAAACTGAAGTATCACATTGAAATAAGTATTCAGACCCTTTGATATGACACTTGAACTTTAGCTCAGGTGCATCCCAACCCAACATCTTTGAGATGTTTCTACACTTTGACTTGAGTCCACCTGTGGCAAATTCGAAGTTTGGAACAACCAGGTCTCTTTGGCCGCCCGGTCAAACTGAGCAATTGGGGGAGAAGGGCCTTGCTAAGAGAGGTGACGAAGAGCCCGATGGTCACTCAGGTTGAGCTCCAGAGATCATGTGTGGAGATGGGAGAAACTTGCAGAAAGACAACAATCACTGCAACACTCCACTGATCTGACTGGCTTTATGGCAGAGTGGCCAGATGGAAGCAAAACAGCACCCAAAGGACTCTCAGACTGTGAGAAACAAAATTCTCTGGTCTGATGAAACGAAGATTGAACTGTTTGGCCTCAATTCCAAGCATCATGTCTGGAAGAAAACCAGGCACTGCTCATCACCTGTGCAATACCATCCCAACGGTGAAGAATGGTGGTGGTGGTAGCATCACGCTGTAGGGGAGGTTTTCAGTGGCAGTGACTGGGGAACTGGTCAGGGTTAAAGGAAAGCTGAACACTGCAAAATACAGAGATATATTTAACGAAAACCTGGTCCAAAGCACTCTGGACCTCAGACTGGGGTGAAGGTTCACCTTCCAACAGAACAATGACCCTAAGCATACAGCCAAGACAATGCAATAGTGGCATAGGCACTACTCTGTGAATGTCCTTGAGTGGCCACCCAGAGCCCAGACTTGAACCCAATCGAACATGTCTAGAGAGACCTGAAAATGGCTGTCCACAGAAGGTCCTCATCCAACCTGACAAGAGTTTGAGAGGATATGCAGAGAAGAATGGCAGAAAATCTCCAAATCAAGGTGTGCAAAGCTTGTCACATCATACCCCAAAAGACTTGAAGCTGTAATCACTGCCAAAGGTGCTTCAACTAAGTACTGAGTTAAGGGTCTGAATACTTATGTAAAATGTGATATTTCCAGTTTTTGCTTTTTAATACATTTGCAAAGTAATCAAAAAATCTGGTTTTTGCTTTGTCATTATGGGGTATGGAGTATAGACTGATGTGAAAAAAAGCCTTTTAGCAAAACAGTGCAACATAAAAAATGTGAAAAAACATAAGGGGTCTGAATACTTTATGAATGCACTGTATACACTGATCAGCCACAACATTATAACCACCTGCCTAATATCGTGCCACCAAAACCGTGCCAACCCGCATCTCGGAACAGCATTCACAGATGATATTCTTCAGCACAATTGTACAGAGTGGTTATCTGAGTTACTGTAGACTTTATCAGTTCAAACCGGTCTGACCATTCTCTGTTGATCTCTCTCATCAACTAGAACTGCTGCTCACTGGATGTTTTTTGGCACCATTCTGAGTAAATTCTAGAGACTGTTGTGTGTGAAAATCCCAGAAATACTCAAATCAGCCCATCAGGCACCAACAATCATCCATGTGATTATCTAATCCGCCAATCGTGTGGCAGCAGTGCATAACATCAAGCAGATACGGGTCAGGAGCTTCAGTTAAAGTTCACATCAACCATCTGAAAAATTGATCTCAGTGATTTGGAGCGTGGCATGATTGTTGGTGCCAGACGGGCTGGTTTGAGCATTTCTGGGATTTTCACAAACAACAGTCTCTAGAATTTACTCCGAATGGTGCTTAAAACAACAATCATCCATTGAGCGGCAGTTCTTGTTGATGAGAGAGGTCAACAAGAATGGTCAGACATGTTTGAACTGATAAAAGTCTACAGTAACTCAGATAACCACTCTGTACAATTGTGCTGAAGAATATCATCTCTGAATGCTGTTCCGAGATGCAGGTTGGCGCTGTTTTTGTGGCATGAGGGGGACCTACACAATGTTAGGCGGGTGCTTTTAATGTTGTGGCTGATTGGTGTATATAAGGTAATCATAAATATTTTTTATGCTAATCTGTAATCTAATGGTAATAATAAAAATATATGAGTGCATATAGTATGATTCTTATAACTGTATTGGTAAATGGTCTGCACTTATATAGCGCCTTTTTATTAACCTTAGATGTTACCAAAGTGCTTTCAATCACACTCATACACCAATGATGGCAGAGCTGCCATGCAAGGCACTAATCTGCCATTGGGAGTAACTTGGGGTTCAGCATCTTGCCCAAGGACACTTCGGCATGTGGAGTCGTGTGGGCCAGGATTCGAACCGCCAACCCTGTGATTAGTGACCATCCCGCTCTACCACCTGAGCCACAGCCGCCCATTACATTATAGAGAATCTGATGACAATCATACTCTAAATGTATTTGTATTTTTAAAATCGGCATAAGTGGAAGGCAGTACAATACTACTATTTGTGTGAGATTCCCCCAAACTCTATTCCTTGAAGATGCAGACTGCAGTATTTTTTTATTGAAATGACAGACATGCTTGAACAATGTGTTCTGATTATAGTGTATGTGGAGAATTAAACAGAATTTGTGTGTGCATGTATTCATTTTAAACCAGGGAGACTGATGAAAGGTCATTCTGGGCACCGGAAATTGCTGCATTCTGTCTTATCAAATCCAGGTGAATATTCTCATGTAGTGGAAGGAACTTTGCTCTCTATATTCAGCACTGTGTCCATGAATATCCCGGCCTCCTCCAGACTCACATCTGCTGTGGGCAGCAGGGCTTTTCTGGGGTAGGATGTACACAGAGTGTAGAGCACAGGATGATATCCAGATTTCTTCATCCAGTCGAGAAGAAGCTAAGGAAATTAAATGAGATGAATAATACACAAATGTTCATTTCCAGATTCTCTGGTAAAAACAGATGGAGGAATCCCTCACCAGCGAGCTCCACGTTTTGAGGAATCTTCTGTAAACAGTTCTTCCACTTGGACATCTTAGGGCAATTTTTACAACCTGTATTTGCACATAACAGTAGAGAGATTTGAACAGAAATGCTCCTCCTTGTAGCAATGGCAAGGTCATGGGATTGATTCCAAGGAACAGACAAACTCATAAATGTACACCTTGAATGGATTAGATAAAAGCTTGGAAAGGACTTTGGGAAGACTTTATTCCTAAAATATCCTGATGACTGACTTGGTCATCATGTGTTTGTTCTTTTTTATTACTGTGTATCAGATGCAGGAGATGTTTGTTCACTTACTCCGTCAGTGTCTTCAGACGGCTCCTCAGGCAAAACAATAACCTTCAACAGAAGCAGAAGAAAGACATGGAACATGAGCAACACAGATAACCAATCAAAATGTTGTTGAAGTGCATATCTCAAACATTTACATTAATTCATTTGGCAGACATTTTATCCAAAGCAACTTACAAAAGAGGAATAATACATCATAAGCAATTCATTTTAAGGAGACAGCAGTATGAAAAGTGCTGACTTAAAAAGATTCACCTGCATCAGAATAGTAGTATCCAAGACAGATTAGAAGTACAAGTATATACAGTATATCTATATAATTTTTTTTTAGATAAGAGCAGGGTCAAGTGCTCATGGAATAGAGGTGTCTTTAGCCGGTTTTTGAAGACAGCGAGTGAGTCTGCTTCACGGATGGAGTTGGGAAGGTCATTCCACCAACGAGGTACAGTGAAACTGAAAGTCTGGGGAAAGTGATTTGGTGCCTCTTTGCGTTGATACAAGGTGCTGCAGATTTCTGGTGGGATCATAGCTCTGTAGGAATTATTTTAGGGACACTGGAGCAGACTCAGCGACTGTTCTGTATGCCAGCATCAGAGCCTTGAATTTGATACATGCATCAAACAGCAGCCAGTGAAGAGAGAAAAGGAGTGGCGTAACATGCGCTCTCTTTGCTTCATTAAAGACCAGACGTGCTGCTGCATTCTGCATTCAGGAAGGCCTGCATTGAGAGCATTACAGTAGTCCAGTCTAGTAATGACAAGTGACTGAATAAGCAGTTGTGTGTCATGTTCAGAGAGGAAGGGTCTTATCTTCCTGATATTGGAGTGTAAATCTACATGATCGTGCTCTCTTTGAGATGTGGTTTGTGAAATTTTGTTGCTTATCGATGGGAAGGCGTTATTGTAATTCGACCCAGCTGAACAGTGATTTTGTGTTCAACAGCAAGGTTGACTGGAAAGACAAGTTGCAGGTGGAGTTCCGTCATCCAGGCCAGGATTTCTTCCAAACAGTCAGAGATTCGAGCAGTCACCATGGGCTAGAAAGACAAGTAGAGCTGTGTGTCATCGGTGTAAAAATGGCAAGAGAACCCATGTGCTTGAATAATGGGTCCCAGTGATGTTGTTTATATAGAGAAGAAAAGTTGCCCAATCACTGGGCCTTGAGGTACCCCAGTACTCAAAGTGTCCATCAGCATTACGTCTGCGATACTTTCATTGATCCACCACATTTTTTGGACACTGTGTCAAGTCAAATGCAGTTTCAAACTTTAAATGCATCTTACTGTGTTGAATCTCGATCCGGTTAAAAATGACAGTATCAGAGCCAATACCGATCCAGGTACTTTTGGTATTTTTGTGCAAGCATGTGCTAAGTCTAAAGCGCAATGGGTTTGGCAAAATTGCACGAAAGTGCTAATGGGCTGGGTCAAGTGCAATTTAATTGTTAGGTTCTTCTCTGGCACCATCTGCATCCTATTATACAGTCCATATACAGTGTGCATTAACTCGGTTAAATGTAAGGCATATTTCTATGACAGTGAAACGCTCCTTTTAAACGCATGGAAAATGTGTTTTTTGTTAGAATTTGGATTTATGCTCTGTTAAATTATAGAGAATTTAAGTTTTATTAATCATCTACTGACACAAAAATCATGGCTAGTATTAACAATTATTGTATTAGAATGCACTTCAACAATTTTGAAAATGGATAATTAAATGTATTTATTTAAACAGGAAATAATGTAACCAAATATATTTCTAAATTGAAAATTACACTTCATATGAAACGAAAATATAATCATAATATAAAATAAATATAAAAAGTGGTAAAAAATCATACCAAATCTAAAAATGTCTTCCACCAGCCCCATTTGCAGTGACTTAAAAATCATTCTACGACAACAGGCCGAAAAATACCAATATAAATTGTAAATATAAACAATGATAATTGAAAAAGAAACCATGACCTAAAAATATTGTAGTTTAACACAAATCTCTTAAATAATAAATATTTGTTTCATAAAACTGCAACAACAGTAATAATCATGGGCTGCGTTCCACTTCAACCTTTTATCCCCTTCCCTTGCTAACTTCCCTCCATCTCATGGACTCGGATGTTCATCATTGCTTCCGTTGCACAAGTGCCCACTACTGGCAGAACCCGTGCAATGGGTTAACCTGGAACACCCTAAGCCCTTTTTCAACTGTAGCACGTTAAAGGCACGTTGTGGAATTATTTCATGATTTTTGTACCTGAGAATTCTTTTGTACCACAGATTCAGGCAAAGTTTAGTTGTAATTTAAGAGGATTATTTCAGATAAGAATTTAGTATTTTTTTTGGAATTCTTCAATTGTTCTATTTGAAGTGCCCATGTTTTAATGCTTTTTAGATTAAATTCAGTTTAAAAGTTCCAAACACACATGACGTTCATAGACTAACGTCTAAGAGAAAAGAAAAACAGTTTGTCTGATAATATGGTGGATAATGGCAACAGTTGCCAAGGAAGGATTTGTCAGTTAAGTTTTTAGGGCGGGGATTAGAGAAGGGTCAATTAAGGGATTATATTTAAAGGGGACAACAGAACACTTGCAAACTAAGAGCTCCTTAAGAGCAAACAACTGCTCCAACAAAAGAGTACAAACTCACTGTGACCTCCTTCTTGTGTTTGGGTACTTCCTGTTGGACAGGATCTTGAGCGGCAGTCTGCAGTGGCTTACGTTTCCTCTTAGATCTCTCATTAGGAGTCTCATCAACATCATCATGTGTTTGATTCTCTTCACCCTAGTGGAAAATCACAGACAGACTCAACATCACACTTCTATACAAGTACACATAATAGTGGCTCAGGATATGACACATAATCGACTAATCCTACAGAAGATGATGGGGAGATTCACCAATATTACTCACACTTGCCTGATAGCACACGTACATCACTCAGAAGTGACGTCTATGTGTGTGTTTGAATCTGGAAGACAAATTTTAATTTTTTGATAATTTTTTATTTATTTATTCTCCCCTTTTCGGTATGCCCAATTCCCAATGCACTCCAAGTCCACGTGGCGGCATAGTGACTCGCCTCAATCCGGGTGGCGGAGGATGAATCTCAGTTGCCTCCATGTTTGAGACCGTAAATCCGTGCATCTTATCTCGTGGCTTGTTGAGCGTGTTACCTCGGAGAGGTACCTGGGGGCCCACGCTATTCTCTGTAGGATCCACGCACAGCTTAACACGTGCACCATTGAGAGCGAGAACCACTTAATCACGACCACAAGGAGGTTACCCATGTGACTCTACCCTCCCTAGCAACCAGTCCAATTTGGTTGCCAAGGAGACCTGGCTGGAGTCACTCAGCACACCCTGGATTTGAACTTGCGACTCCAGGTGTGGTAGTCAGTATCAATACTCGCTGAGATACCCAGACTGGAAGATGTATTATTATATATTTTTTTTAATTATTTTTTTCCCCTTTTTCTCCCGAATTTGGAATGCCCAATACCCAATGCACTCCAAGTCCTCGTGGTGGCATAGTGATTCGCCTCAATCCTGGTGGCGGAGGACGAATCTCAGTTGCCTCCCCGTCTGAGACCATCAGGCCACGCATCTTATCTTGTGGCTTGTTGAGCACGTTACCACGGAGACATAGCGCATGTGGGGGCTTCACACCATCCACAGCGGCATCCACGCACAACTCGTTCCACCGAGAGCGGGGACCAAGAGGAGGTTATCGCATGTGACTCTACCCTCCCTAGCAACCAGGCCAATTTGGTTGCTTTGGAGACCTGACTGGAGTCCAGCACGCCCTGGATTTAAACTCACGACTCCAGAGGTGGTAGTCAGCATATTTACTTACTGAGCTACCCAGGCACCCAGTGGAAGATGTATTATTTAAAGCTGTTTGCTCATCATGTCAATAAGACATTCAGCAGATGTCTTTGAGACGTTTATGATGTAGAATGTTTGTCAATCTGATCTTTTTAAGAGTTTTAGCAGATGTTTATTAGATAGTGATGCTTTCCAGATGAAAAGATCTAAAACCGACATCTCGGAGATGTACCTGAGCTATCCGAGTTAGGACATGTAATTTTTTTATAGATTTTTTTCAAATATGCCCAGTGTCATTTCAAACAGCTTATAATATAATACATTCTTTGGATCTTAGTTTTATTTAATTGTTATTTTAAATTGATAGACACATTTCATTGTCTACTGCTGTATGCTGTGGTGTATTTAAAATAATACAATTTTGAACTTTAAGATAAATGACTCTAGCTCACCCCGACAGAAAAACCTTGGCCGAGTTTCCACATCTCTCCGCTCATGCGATGGTTTCGTTCAATTTTCTGCTTGAGTAATGACGTCTGTCTAGGCTTTAACACAGTCTCAACGTAGACAGATGTCTTAAAACATAAACAGAAATGTTGTGAGGAGAAATATATTTATTGTTATAAACATCATTTATATATAAATACAGGCCTTGTGTGGCTAACTATTCCTTAACACCAAAGAGGGACCCATCTGCACTATCTTTAATTATTTTCTATATAAACATGAACTACACAGACTCGCTGAAATGTACATCACTGCTTTTAAAAGACGCAGTGTCAAGTTACAACTCTGAAAGGGACAAGCAATTCTCTTTCATTCAGCTGCTGCCTCTGTCATGGACTCAGTCTTTTGCTCATCTGCACTCATTTTAATTGTATGTAAACATAGGACGTCTTTGACGATGGATGTCTTTGACCGTTTCTGTGTGTTTCCGGCGATGTGCACCTCAGTGCGCCTACAATAGGTGTGTGCGTAATTTCACCATTCTTTGGACTATGATGTGTGCATTTCTTTCGGCTCATGTCAGTGTCGATTGTTTGTAAAACAAAAAGGAACTGCTATTTAAGTATGGGGCAGTTAAAAATGCTTCAAAATTGTAAGTAAACATTTTAATTCATGATTATTTCAAATGTCATGACTGTTTGATAGTTTATGGTGCTGAGTGATAACAGTTGTACTTGAGATGAACAGTTTAATATATTCAGATGGAATGTGTTGGATGTGTGTTGTGTAAACCCTGTCATTGAGTTTGCTGCATTTGAGGGGCTGCATGATGTTAGCCAATCATAACAGTGGGCATTTACATTGATGTTTTAAGGAAGCACTTTGGCCAAAACCAAGTGTTTCAGACAGAGGGCCAGAGACAGGGTGGAAAATTATCATATATTACTAAATTGTGACTGTTTTGGTGCAAAAAAAAAAAAAAAACACTTTTTTAACATTATCATTGGACTTCAGGGAAGATAATACAATTATACAAAATAGCACTTCATGACCCCTATAATGGCAAACAGTACCTTGTCATTGTGATTATGTTGTTGAATTCTTCGAACTCGCTCTTGTTTTAATCTGCCAGATTCATGTAATGGGCCTGTAAACAGCCATTACATTATATGTACACTTGCAACACAAATGCACACATGAAATGAACGGAAAAATGTATACACAAATCATCATGTGAATATACATACTGTCTGGCAGTTCTTGGCATACAGGAAAGAAGAAAAATTTCAGTCCTGGGAATATGTGAATCAGCCATGTGAAGATGCCCAGAAATATCAGTCCGCGTCCTGCCAACTTCAGAGCATCTCCAACACCTTTAACACACATAAGACATAGGCTATAAATACATTTTAAGATACATGTCAGATGTCATGGCAGACCTGAGTTATTTTACAATTGCAGCAGTAGTTGATTTTCAATATAGCAGAACATACTACAAAAAAAGGAAGCTACAAAGCTCTGGAGTCACTTTCTGGATATTGAGTACAAAATAATAATAATAAAAACAATAAATGATTTGCAAATTCTTTCTGACCTATATTCATATGAAAACAGAACAAAGACAAGATAATTCATATTTTAACAACTCAACCTTATTGTTTATTTATTATTTAAAATATTAAATATACACCCAATCTACATTTGATGCCTGCAACATATTCCAAAAAAGTTGGGTTAAAATTATAACACTACCTTATTGAACACTTACACTGGTGGCCAAAAGTTTGGAATAATGTACAGATTTAGCTGTTTCAGAAGGAAATTGGTACTTTAATTCACCAAAGTGGCATTCAACTGATCACAAAGTATAGTCAGGACATTACTGATGTAAAAAACACTATTTGAGTCATTTCTGATCTAATCAATACAGCAGCCATCAATGCAACACCTTATCCTTGAGTGATCATGCTAAACTGATCATTTGATACTAGAAAATCACTTGCCATTATATCAAACACAGTTGAAAGCTATTTGGTTTGTTAAATGAAGTTTAACATTGTCTTTGTGTTTGTTTTTGAGTTGCCACAGTATGCAATAGACTGGCATATCTTAAGGTCAATATTAGGTAAAAAAAAATGGCAAAAAAGAAACCACTTTCTCTAGAAACTAGTCAACAATCATTATTTTGAGGAATGAAGGCTCTACAATGCTTGAAATTGCCAAAAAACTGCAGATTTCATACAAAGGTGTACACTACGGTCTTCAAAGACAAAGGACAACTGACTCTAACAAGGACAGAAAGAGATGTGGAAGACCAGATGTACAACTAAACAAGAGGATGAGTACATCAAGAGTCTCTAGTTTGAGAAATAGACGCCTCACATGTCCTCAGCTGACAGCGTCATTGAATTCTACCCGCTAAACACCAGTTTCATGTACAACAGTAAAGAGAAGATCAGGGGTGCAGGCTTTATGAGAAGAATTGCAAAGAAAAAGCCACTTTTGAAACGGAAAAACAAGAAGAAAAGGTTCGAGTGGCCAAAGAAACGCAGACATTGGACAACAGATAATTGGAAAAGAGTGTTATGGATCTTAACCCCATTGAGCTTTTGTGGGATCAGCTAGACTGTAAGGTGCATGAGAAGTGTCCGACAAGAGAGACACATCTATGACAAGTGCTACAGGAAGTGTGGGGTGAAAGGTCAAGTCCTACAGGAAGTGTGGGGTGAAAGGTCAAGTGCTACAGGAAGTGTGGGGTGAAATGTCACCTGAGTATCTGAACAAACTGACAACTAGAATGCCAAAGATCTGCAAAGCTGTCATTGCTGCATGTGAAGGATTTTTTGTTATTAACAATTGTTATTGATTTCAGTGACAGATTAAATAAACATGACAGGAAATACGGAATCAAATTATATGAACTTAAACCCTTCTCTCCGAACATCCCCGGCACTTCAGCTCTTCCTCTGCACTTTTAATATTCCCTTCTAACTCCACGAGTTCTCGTGCTTTGGATTTTTTGATGAATGAGGCATACTGTATGATCCAACCCCTAAGAACCGCCTTAAGTGCCTCCCAAGACACGCCAACAGAGGATACTGAAGACCAGGTCTCCATATAAACATTGATTTCAGCCTATAACATTTATTGTAAATCAGGATTGTGCAAAAGGGATACATTAATGCGGCAACTATATGATTTCTTTTTCTCCATATGTGATAACACTTCTAAACTCACCAAGGCGTGATCTGAGACCAAGATGTTTCCAACTGAGCAGTCCATAACAGATGAAATGAGGGACTTAAAAAAAAAATCTATTCTAGAATAAATCTTATAGACTGATGTAAAAAATGTATAGTCCCAACCAAATGGGTTCAAAAGTCTCCAAATATGGGCCTGGGTAGCTCAGCGAGTAAATACGCTGACTCTCGATGGGGCGTGTGGTGAGTTGTGCGTGGATACCGCGTTTGATGGTGTGAAGCCTCCAGACGCATTGGTCTCCGCGGTAACGCGCTCAACAAGCCACTTGAAAAGATGCGTAGGTTGACGGTCTCAGACACGGAGGCAACTGAGATTCATCCTCCGCCACTCAGATTGAGGCGAGTCACTACGCCACCACGAGAACTTAGAGTACATTGGGAATTTGGCATTCCAGATTTGGGAGAAATAGTTGAGAACAAAAAATTGTCCAGATAATTTTCTCCAAATATCTGTAAGACCAAGATTTTTTACACATCCTGTGAAGCAGGATGTCCTAGGGGGCTTACACACTTTTGCTCTCCCGATGATTCCCTCTCCCGATGACTCTAGATAATCAATCTGTTTCTCGACATCCCACAATCTAGTAACAAACTAAGAGAATTTCCTATTGTCATGCTCGACAGTTGACGCTGAATCTCTCCCACAGCACAGTTCAAATTGAGTCCTTGGTCTGCAGCCCAGTGTGGGGTATAAGCTTGGGGTTTAAGTGTCTTTTCATGTCTCCAAAGCACGAGGATTTTGAATTATTTGGCATAATGTCTTCATAGAATAGCTATGGATCAGGGTGTATCAAATATCACCGGTTTATGACACAAAATTTATTAAAAACTAGCAAAGTGCGCAGAGATCGCCATTCACACGTCCGACCCTCGCATGCGTCACGTGGAGGACTTTTTGATGAGAACGGTTTCAATTAGTTTAATAAGTTCTGAAAAAAATTCAAATTGTAATAGTAATTTTTCACATTATTAATGTCCTGAATAAACATTGTGATCAGATGAATGTCACGTTGTTGAATAAAAGTACAAATTTCTTTCCTTAAGAGCAAGAAAATCGGATTTACTCCAGCCTGTTTTGGAGGAATTACATTTATAATAGACATTTGACACATTTTCAGCAACAACAAAAAGCATTTTAAATGTTGATATTATGTGATTGTAAGTGACTGTCCTTGTGTTCAGGATTTCCCCAGATTTTTGCACTTAGTTTTGCTTTAATAACGAGTGACAGTTTGAGTCCTCTATTATTTATCCTTTAATAAAAAGTGTTGTCGTTTTGTCGTTGTTTGTTTTAAAATAACTGGAAAACCTATTCTTAATTTAACCATGACCATATGTTACCTATTAACGAGTGTTTCCATGATATGAAGCAAAATCCTGCGAGGAAAATACAAAACACAACCCATCTGTTAGACATGTCAGCAGTGTGTGAAATACAAACACAACTCAACATCTAAACACGGAAGAACGATTCTTCACAATAAAAGCCAAAATAAATAAAACTCATTTTTATGAAACTAAAATGATTTGTGTTGAATTATATTATGCTATATTAATTAATATTTAATAATAACACTTCTCGGTTTTTTTTAGTAGGCCTACGTTTCTACATATCAAGTAACAACTTTATTGTTACTCTCAATTATGAGCTTCATACATGAACAGATCCCTGCAAAATTCAACTCCAAGACGGCAATATTTAAATTAATGTATTGCTCAGTGTACATCAACCGTTTTTAGATGAATAACTAAACGAACTAACTGAAAGAACAAAAAACTCTTATATGGTCTGTAGGTTTTGGCCAAAAGGAGCTTTTATTATGAACATATGAATGTGTCCTGTGTCCAATCGTCAAACGAGATCAATCCAATGGCTGTTGTCCATGTATGTTTTTGTCAGCCAATAGTCTTTGAGTGCTTGTCTGTGATTGACAGCCCCGCCGCATGCAGGACATCAGATCAGTAAATGATCATGGCGGATGAAGTGAATAAAGGGCAGAGCGTGCAGCCAAGCGGTGACACGATATTCGGCAAAATCATCCGCAAACAGATTCCTGCCAATATCATTTATGAAGATGATCAGGTGCGAGATTCATGTTTTGGCACATTAACTGCCAGCTGCGCATGCTATCATGCCTTCGATTCTAAGTGCTACAGCATTTAAAACTGATTCAGACTCACAGTTTAATGAGTGAGACTTCATTAAATAGCCACTATTATACAAATATTCTGCAGACAAAACATTTTTCAAGGACTAATTCAGTCTTTGTTCTGCAGTTTCGTTCCTATGTTGGAAATGTGCCATATTTCATATGTCAATCACACATGCGCACACGTGAGCTGTCAAACAGTGCTGAATGCTGAAAACTTTCAGTGCAATTTTACAGCTGTGCTTTTAGTACTTATTAGTAATATTACAAAATAAAAGCTTCCTTCCTGCAGGTGAAATACTGTTGATTTGAGCGAATGTACTGTAAATCTCTTTGTATAGATGAGTGTTTCTGTAAAGGAATACCCAATTTTCATTCACTTTTTGTCTGTAATTAATGATTAGTACATTGCCTCCCATGCCTTGTGGTCCCCAGAAAACCCAATGTAGAGGATTCTGATAAAGAGGTCAGTTTTAAACTCTCCCAGAAGAAATCTAGTGCACATGGATCTGTGAATCTATACTATTTTGTTTATGGTTGGCTAGCTAGTAGTGCTTTGTGTATAGAGCATAACAGTAACCATTCACATTTCAGCTGCCATGGTTTTGGAAGTATTTTTCCTTTCATTTACTTTATTGGAATTTCAAAATTTCCTCAGTCAAGGTTTCTAGGCCATGAACCAAACCAACCAACCAGCTGTTAGGTGAATCATTACAAACTTTGATTTGAAGCAAAAAAAAGTATATAAAATTGGGAATTAAGACAAAGAATGTGTACCTAACTTCATTTATTAGATTAAATGCAATCCCATGAAGCATTGTGAATGATGTAAACAACAATTATAAAAAAAAATTGACTCTGATTATGTATAAACTAAAGATACTTTGTTTATTGTAAAATATTCTTACAACCCCAATTCCGAAAAAGTTGGGACAGTATGAAAAATGCTAATAAAGGAGTGATTTGTAAATTATATTCACCCTTTGCTATATTGGAAGTAATACAACTAAACATTATATGATGTTTTACCTTGTGAATTTCATTGTTTTTTTTTAATGTTCAGTAATTTCATGTTCATGTGCTTCATAATGCACCACGCATTCTCAACTGGAGATGGTCAGGACTGCAGGCAGGCCAACCTAGCACCCACACCCTCTGCTCACACAAGCCATGCTCTTGTAATCTGGGCAGTATGTGGTTGGAAGTCAAATCAATTTTATTTGTATAGCGCCTTTCACAACACACATCATTTCAAAGCAGCTTTACAGAAGATCAGGCATTTATAGACATTAGTTTTATCGTCTGTTATGTCGATGAATCAGCATTGTGTAATTAGATAAAATAAGATTGTTTATCGTGTTTAAAAATAAGTATTTAAATAATAATTGTATTAATAACCCCAGTGAGCAAGCTGAAGGCGACTGTGGCAAGGAACACAAAACTCCATAAGATGTTGATTAATGGAGAAAAATAACCTTGGGAGAAACCAGACTCACTGTGGGGGCCAGTTCCCTTCTGATTAACAACATGAATATAATGTAAATATTACTTATGTATTGTTTTAGTCATGGTTTAAAATTATGAAACTAGGTAAGTGTTAAGAGTCTGTGTTTAAACATCGATTTTGTTTGAACTGTAAGATTAATGATTACTGTCTTTGAAGTCCATCCTGGATTAACTGCAGAAGTTCACATAGATGCAATTGTCCTTTTGATGAAGGCTTTTGTTGGCAATTGTTAGTCTGAGGTGACCGAGATAGACCAAGGTGATGCAGGCAGAGATCAGGGATGTGCAACGCAGTTCAACCTGGCCGGTAATTTCGGTGAGGTACGGTGTGGTTAGGTCTGGGATTACGATTATTTTTTAAACGATTAATCTAGCGATTATTTTTCAGTCCGATTCGATTATCGATTATCTCCCCATTAATTGACTAATAGCAATATATACATGTTGATTTACATATCAAAAAACATGAATTCCTTAACATTGCAATATATGTTTATTGCTCTTAAAATTCCAAAATAAAAGACTATACAAGTGCAAAGTAATGCATTCTTAGTCAGAGGTAGCATTCAATAAACCTTGAAAACACATAGGCCTAGCTTACTGAAAAAAAGTGCATCTTGTAATTCTTCTTTCAGATTAAAATAACAACGACTTGATGTCTAGCATTCAATAAAAAAATAACAATGTCACCCAAAATACTTGTTTAGAGCAATTGAAAGAATACAGTAATCAATGTAAACTTGAGGGCTTTAAGCTAATACAGAGAGTGCTTTTCCAACAACAAATACATAAAAATGAACAGCGACAGTGGGAGCCAGCAGCCTGTCATGGTGTCATTCCTGAACCAACAGAATTGAACATTTATGTTGAAAACACTTAGGCCTAGCTTACTGAAAAAAGTGCATCTTTTAATTCTTCATTCACATAAAAATAACAACAACATATAGTAATACACTCTGCCACTCACCTTTTTCTTAAACTCAAAATTAAAAAATAAAATTCTAGTAAAAGTGTACAGGAGCAAAATAATGCATTCTGAAGTCTAGCATTCAATAAAAAAATTAAAAGGTCACCCAGCCACCCTTAGAGCTATTGAAAGAATACAGTAACTATTGTAAACTTGGGGGCTTTAAGCTAATACAGAAAGTGCTTTTCCAACAAAAAATAAATAATAAAAATAAACATTCAGAATTCAACATTTATGTTGAACATAGGCATAGCTTACTGAAAAAAATAGTAGATGCACATGCAAATAGCAAATAACAACTTACACTCTGACACTTTCCTTTCACCTTAAGAATACTCTGTGTGTGTGTGTGTGTGTGTGTGTGTGTGTGTGTCATTCAAGACAAAATACAATCATATATTGGAGTGGAGGAATGTGAGCATTTCAACATGCAGCTGCTCCCGGGTGGCGCCTCTTCAGGTGCTGGTGCATTGCCGTGGTGCTAGAATGGAAGGCCATCTCTATTTTGCAAAGATGACATATCACGGAATTGTTTCCTTTTAAATTAAAGAATTCCCATACTTTAGAGGAACGAGTGCATGTCGCCTTGCACTTCTGATAGTCTGAGGAGCCACTCGTGTTGCTACTACTCTCCGGCGCCGCCATCTTTGTTTTGGGTCTGACGAATTGACGCGCATATTTTGCGTCAACGTATTTTTTGCGTCGACGTCATCGATGACGTCGCCGCGTTGTCCCAGCCCTAGGTGTGGTCCATCCTAAATCCAAGGTTTAGGCAATGGCATATGAAGTATCCCATGTCTTATGGTTGAAGTTGGCATCATTTCATCCTCTGAGGTCCATCATAATAGACTGAAGTGATGTTTGGCTGGCACCGGCTGCATTTAGTCATCATCATTCAGCGACAGTGGAGCAGCAGTGGAGTCCAACACGAAGCAGGAATGGTGCTGGATCCAGCCGGTTCTGGTGATCTCAGGATAGGAGTCCCGATGTTGAGACATGGAAACAAATAATATAATATAAGCATAGATGCCATAAAATGTATTGCAGTTATAAATTATGATCAGTGTTTCTGGTTTCTGGTTCCAGCAGACTAAACTAAAGCAGCCTAATTGTGGGTTGGAGGATAAATTAGGTGTATGCCTGGCTAAATAGATGAGTCTTTAGTCTAGACTTAAACTGAGAGAGTGTGTCTGCATCTCGAACAGTGTTAGGGAGACTATTCCATAGTTTAGGAGCCAAATATGAAAAGGATCTTCCTCCTTTAGTGGATTTTGATTTTCTAGTCTTGAGGTCATGAATTCATGAATTAGTTTTTCGGCATCAGCAACAGAGAGCATATGCCTTAATTTAGCAATATTTCTTAGGTGGAAGAATGCTGTTCTACAAACATTAGAAATTTGATTTTCAAAGGACAGATTGGTATCAAATATAACACCTAAGTTCTTCGCTGTTGAAGATGATGTAACAGTACATCCATCGAGAGTCAAATTATATTGTAGTGGTTTATTTTTTGAGTTTTTTGGTCCAATTATTAGTACCTCTGTTTTGTCGGAATTGAGTAGAAGGAAATTTCTGGCCATCCAATCTTTTATTTCATTGATACACTCTGCTAATTTCGAGAATTGTGAAATCTCATCAGGTTTAGAAGAAATATAAAGTTGTGTATTGTTGGCATAGCAGTGGAAACTTATTCCACGATTCCTGATAATATCTCCCAGGGGAAGCATATACATGGAGAAAAGCAGAGGCCCTAAAACTGATCCCTGTGGCATTCCATACTTTACTTTTGTTTGGTTTGACAATTCCACATTTACATAGACAAAGTGGAAGCGGTCTGCTAAATATGACCTAAACCATGCTAATGCAACTCCACAAATTCCAACATAATTCTCTAGCCTATTCAAGAGAATGTCATGATCTATCGTGTCGAATGCAGCACTAAGATCTAAAAGCACTAGAAGAGAAATGCAGCCGCGATCAGATGATAAGAGCAAGTCATTTGTAACTCTGATAGGTGCAGTCTCTGTACTGTGATGAGGCCTAAATCCTGACTGAAATTCTTTGTATATACTATTTCTGTAGAAATGAACATATTTGGTATTCTAGTATTTTTCTAGTATTTCTAGAAGTTGTCCTGCTGGAAAATGCAGGGACAGCCATGGAAAAGACAGTGCTGGATGGCAGATTATGTTGCTCCAAAATTTGGACATATCTGTCTGCATTCCTGGTGTTCTCACAGATGTGCGATTTACACATGCCATGGGCACTGACACACCCCTGGCCCATAGAGACACTGGCTTTTGGACTTGACACTGATAACAGCTTGGATGGTCCTTTTCCTCTTTGGCCTGGAGAACACAATGACTGTGTTTTTCCAAAAAAACATGGTTCCACTGTTCTACTTTCCATCTAAGATGAGGCCGAGCCCAGAGAAGTCGGCAGCGTTTCTGGACAGTTTTGATATAGGGCTTCTCCTTTACATAGTAAAGTCATAACTTGCATCTGTGGATGCAGCGGTGAGTGGTGTTGACTAACAAAGGTTTACTAAAGTAATTCCAAGCCCATGTTCATGATATCCATTACAGATGAATGGTGTTTTTTAAAACAGTGGTGTCTGAGGGATCAGAGAACACGCACATTCAGAAATAGTTTTGGTCTTGCATATAATTTACAAATCACTCTTTTTTGTTTTTATTAAAATTTTCATACTGTCCCAACCTTTTTGGGAATTGGGGTTGCATGTGCACAAGTTTAAGATGGAAAAATGTCTCATTAACATAATTGACAATGCTTGATGGGAGTGGGCAGTCATTGAACAAATTCCCTGATTGGTGGAACTCTCGTCAGGATTATGGGTAGTGTAGTTCTTCACTGGGAATTTGGCTTTTACTATCTCACTGGCTTGTGGCTTCTACTGAAGTATATGTCCTCACTAAATAACCTCAGAGCTCATGGTTGGACTGTCTTGAAAGGTTATGTTAAATATCAGTTTCCCTAAGGAGAAACTTTTTCGGACTTTTAGAGTAGGGATGCTCTGATCAGGATGTTTACAGCTGATACGGATCAGTTCACCTTTTATAAAGGTCTCTGTCATAACTATTACTATTGCTATTCATTGAATTTTCCTCTTCCCAGTAATATCACTTTGTCTAGTTTATGCTGACAAAAAAGTTTAAAAGGCTTATTAAAAAGCTTTTTTTTTTTATAAGACTTTAAAACAAGTACAGGCAAACAAAATATTCTCTATATTAAGATAGCTAACCCTATAAAAATGAAGCTTAGTGTCAAACTGATAATCCATAGGTCCAATTCAATTTAGTGACATTTTTGGTTATTGATTCATTGTCATTATTTCATATATTTATTATTTTTCCTCATTTTATTTTTGCATTGTATTTAATACATTATGTTATGGTACCTTAATATTGTATAAATAATTATAATGCTTATAAATTCTTTCCTTGCCTTTTCATTTAGTTATATAATAGTTTATTTTACTCTTGTTCCTGCTTGAACTTTAATGAGGGGAACATGTTTCTGGACTCTACGGGTGCTACTAATGTTAATGGCATTTAATCAGGAGATATTTAATAAAGATGCTTGAATTACATCACATCTTGTAACTTGTGTTATTACTGAGATGCCTATTATCGATGGAGTCATAAAACGTGAATATTGGCCAATCGATCGGATCATCCCCATTGCATTGGTGATATCATACAACATAAGGGATGTAATGTTTTAGTTTTTCATTCACTGCTAAACTACTACAGAAACAACGATTAGTTGGATTAATATTAGATTGATTATAAATTGATTCAAGACAAGTACTTGGTGCACTGTTGACCTAGATCATAGTACTAGATCATTTATTTACATATTTGATGCTTGTTTTGGTTGTTTGTATTGGCGCAGCTGCTTGGACACCTGATGGTGGTTGCATGGAAGTATGCCGAGCAGGTGGTGTTACCCAGAGGATAGCGGTTGGTGGTGAATGAAGGTCCTGACCGGGGTCAGTCTGTTTACCACATTCACATCCATGTTCTGGGTGGTCGTCAGCTGGGTTGGAATCCTGGTTAACTATCCTGTCATAGACGTTCACTGTATCACTATTCATTGTGCATCATAATTGAGGTTTATTGTTACATATCGATAGTCAATGAAAAATAAAACTGCAAATATGTGCTGTCAAAGTTCATGAATAAACTACTGTCTGAAGTCCTTTCATTGTTTTTGTGATATTGTTTATTAATGTGTTAGGTTGAAGTTTATAAGCCTTGCCACAAAGAGATATTTCTTTGAACACTGTCTCTACTTCCTGGAGGGTATTCCAGAAACCAGGTTAAGCCACTTACCCGGGTAAGTTTACTCTGAGTCAGTGGATAACCTCAACTTTCTGTTCCAAAAACTGAGGCAAATCTCGGGATATGTTAATTGGCATGGCAACTTACTCTCTGCTCATAACCTGCTCCGGAGTAGGTCATGTTCCAGAGTTAGTTTATTTCAGGTAGATGTCATTAAGTTTCAGAGGTTGTCGGCGCATTCGCGCCCTTTTGATAGTGACACAGTGAGTAATTACACAAACGATTATACTTTAAAAGCACAATACAATCTCTACCTCACAAATCATCTTTACTCTGGCATTTCCTGTCATTTGTCATATTTTAGAATGCCAAGTTTTTGCAAAGCTGTCATTGCTGCACATGGAGGATTTTTTGATTAGAGTTCTTACAAGTAGTTTAAGAAGTTCTGAATATTTTGTTCAAATTGTAATTGTAATTTTTCATGTTATTAATGTCCTGACTATACATTGTGATCTGATGAATGCCACTTTGGTGAATAAAAGTTCCAATTTATTTCTATAAGAACAAAATCTGTACATTATTCCAAACTTTTGGCCACTAGTGTATATATTTTATGTTATTTTATTCTAGTTAATTACATGTGTCGATGATGTATTCAATTGCATATTTATCATATACTTGACTTTTTTATATATATATATATATATATATATATATATATATATATATATATATATATATATATATATATAAAAAAAATATGGCCCTCGAGGTTAAAGGGATTCTGATTTCCGGCCCCCAGGCTTTCCTGGTAATGGTAAACCTGAGGAAAACATGGATCCATGATTCACTAGCTTTGTGTAAACAATGTCAGCTTTTGTCAAAGCATATGGGATAATTTTAGTGTACAGAACTCTATTTTGGAAAATGATTACTCACATATTCAGCAAAAACAAACAGCATAAATGCCAAGTAGACTGCAGTGTTTACCGGTTCTTGTGTTTAGTATTCTGAACACATCTGCAGGCCTCATGAATCCAGTCATTAACCTTTACAGGGTAATAACTGCGGTGATCTGTTATTCCTGTAGTGGTGATCAGTGCTGTCGCCTTTAATAACATATCAGTATTCCATTCCAAAGGTCAAGAGGCTCATTTCAGACATTTATTGATAACAGCAGTCACAAAAAATATTAAAGATTAGCAATATGTAGAGTTTATATTTATGAAGATCTTGGATGCAAAGGAAAATTTGTGAATTGTCCAGCGTTACTGGTAATTTATGGAATGGATAATGTACAGTCAGTAATCCCATTTATAACCTGGCTACTTGCAAACAGATATGAAATACTGACTGGGTTCAAATTATTTTATTAGCTAATAGTTCCCTCCTTTTTAAGGGACCAAAAGAAATTGGACAATTGACTAATTGAAGCTGATTCATGGCCAGGTGTGGGCTGTTCCCAGGTTATTATTATTAATTAGGCATTGTGGAATTTGCATTTAAAGGAATATAAAAAAAAAAAAACATGATCTTATCATATAACTCATATAGCCCATATTTTAGGTCACATTCATAAATAAAAAGCAAGTGTCAAAGATTTTAGGCAGTACAAAACATGCTGTGCTAAGATCAAGTGAAACATTTTGTTTATTTTATATACTCTAGTTAGTCTAATTCACCCTCACATGGGATATCCACAACGTCTTCACTGCAGACCTTTGGCAGTGAAGTACAGAGCAGCACTCCACGTTCAATGTACTTTTCCTCTATCATCCAAAAAGCAAGTTGTAGACCAAGAGCCCTCTTTGCTATGGTGAACGAGCTAATTCACCCGCGGCTCAGGACTCTGATCTGATGATCTTTGTGACTCATTTCTGCACTTCTTTCAAGCTAAAATTGTTTCCATTTACAAACATTCACATCAACAATTTCTGAAGATCCTCTGCTCGAATGTCTGTCTGAACACCCTATCTAGCCTTTCTCCTCCTTCACTCCCACTAGCCCATCATCTGTCAGTGATCTAATTTTACAGTCCAACTCATTCTGTCAGTTGGACCCTGACCCAACCTCCCTTCTTAAACACTGTGAGTCAGTCATTTCAGCACCTATTTCACATATAAACACATCTCTTGCATCTGCCATTGTTCCAACTGATCTGTTCTAACATGCCTTTTATATCTAAACTTCTGGAAAATTTGTAGCCTCCCAGTTACAATCACATCTTGCAGCTAATAATCTCTATGACCCTTTTTGCCTATTCCACAGCACAGAAACCGCTCTCTTGAAGGTTATTAATGATCTCCTCCTCTCTGCTGACTTCTCAGTATTCTGATCTTGCTTGACCTGAACTCTGCTTTTGACACTGTATACCACAAAACACTCCTTTCTCGACTTTCAGATATTGGTATTACTGGCACTGCTCTATCCTGGTTTTCTTCCTACCTCAACAACAGACAATATTTCATCTCTATTAAGAAAAACAAATCCCCTACTGCTCCTCTCACTCAGGGTACCCCCCAGGGTTCTGTACTGGGTCCACTACTGTTCATAATTTATGTTCTCACACTAGGTCAGATCATCCGCTGTCATGGTCTCAGTTATCACTGCTATGCTGATGACACCCAGATTTATACATCTGCACGTTTTGATGAAACTCATTAACTATCAATGATGTAAAAATTGGGTTAAACCATAATTTCCTCAAATTCAATGCTGACAAAATGGAGATCATGATTTCTGGGCCACAAACACTTAAAAGAAATATTGACATTTGTTTCAATATTGATGGAAATCTGACCAAACCCTCTAAAACCATTAAGAATCAGGGAATCACTTTCAATCCATCTCTTAATTTTAAAGCCCATATTACTCTAACTGCTAAACTGCATCACTAAAACTGCTTTCTTCCATCTACATCACATTGCACGTCTTCACCCCATTCTCAGTTTGAATGATTCAGAATCACTAGTTCATGCTTTCATATCATTAAATCTCGACTACAGTAACTGCCTCTTTCCTGTCCAACCAGCTAAAACTATTGCCCGATTACAGTACATCCAAAACTCTGCAGCTAGAGTTCTCAATAGCACCAAGCGTTCTGCACACATTACTCCCATCTTGTTTAGTCTTCACTGGCTGCCTGTCTCATGCTGTATCAAGTTGAAAATTCTTCTCCTGACATACAAAACTCTCAATGACCTTGTACCTCGTTATATATGTGATCTGCTACATCCATCCATACCAGCTTTCACTCTTCTTTTTTTCTGATTCAAATTGTTGTCTGTACCTAGATTTTGTTTATCCACTTTTGGTGGGAGATCCTTAAGTGTAGATGCACCTAAACTGTGAAACCCTACGTGACATCTCTATTTCTATCTTTAAATCTCAGGTTAATACATCTTTTCTCAGTGTATTATCGGTCTATTACTGATTGATGTTTTATTTCCCCCTTTGTAATTGAGATTGCAACTTCTGCTGAAAATTATATTCATGTACCTTGTGCTGTTAAATATATAGGAAGAGTAAAGTGTCCTTGAGCTTGTGGAAAGGCACTATATAAATAAAAATCAGTCACTATATAAAAATATAGTATATATATATATTTTTTTTTGCACCTTGGTTGGGAGCAGGGTACGAATTAACTTTTCTGACCCAATTTATTAGCCACTTTGATTTTTTACAGCCACCTTTATCGGATTAAGATTTACAGTATAAAGGCTATTCAATAAATATGTGCTAAATTACCTTCCACCATTAAAAAAAGATCCTTTTGGTTAATTTCATACCCTGGTTGAGAGTAAAAAGAAGCGCATATTGCCGGCTTTATATTGCCATAAGTACTGGTAGACTTCTGTAGTTTTGCAGTAATTGGATATTGCGTGAGCCACGTCTACCAGCGGTAATCCAATTGAACTTATTCAATTTAATTGCGGTGCTCAGTGAATTGAAAGCCTACTTGCATTGCTTGATACACATGATAGCCTACACTCAAACTTTCAGTGCGCTACATATCGATACGGACCCAGCTGCATAGATACCTGCATTGGCAAAGAGAATATGAAGATGTTTTGCCATATCAGTATTTTGAACACAGCCTTAATAGGCAAGAGTAAATCATCTAACCTAAACCCAACCAAACATGCATTTCACTTGCTGAAGACAAAACTGAAGGCACCCACAACAAGCAGCAATGTAAGACAATTGCAGTAAAGGCCTGGCAAAACATCACTAGTGAGGAAACACTGAATTTCGACTTTAGGTCATCCACTGGAAAGGATTGTCAACCAAGTACCTAGAATGATAATTCTATTGAAGATTATATATGATTATTAGTTTGTCCAATTACTTCTGACCCCCTGAAAATGAAGGGCTTTCAAAACCAAAACCGTTCACCCAATTTGGATGTCAAATTAAAGCTGACAGTCTGTTCAATCACGTACTGATTGCTTCATTTTAAATCCATTGTGATGGCGTACAGAGCCAAAATGATGAAAATCAGCTCAGTCCAAATACTTACGGACCTAACTGTGCAGTATATCACATTCTAAAGCCACTTTTTGCTTTAATCGTATGCCATAATATTGTGATACATTTTATAGTGCTGTCAGTTGAGATTAATCACATCATTTTTCCATAGTTAATCAAGTGCTGAAATTAACAATATGCAACAATAATGCTTTATTAAACATTTTCCAAACAAAGTCTTCCACAGTATAAAGATAGAAATGCACAAAAAGCACCAATTCAAGTAACAAACATTTCACAAAGTCTGAGAGGATGAATCTCATCCTCCACAATATTAATCAGCCGGCAGACTGTGGCTATAGCAATCATGAAGCAGCATTCATGATTGACGTCAGGGCATCAACGGCATCGTCAAGCTCCGCATTGAACTCCACATGAAAAGCACTGCAGACATCTTGTTCTGCTTTTAGCGCTGACACTGCACACATAATAGCATTAAGAGGTCCTTTCCCCATCAATTGATCACTGATATGGAATCGCTGTGTTTGTGGTGTATGCGTCAGTGTAATAATGTCCCTCGACACATCTCAAAAGCTTCTGTCTTACTCCAACCAGTGTTTAGAACTTACACAGAGCTGAACAAAATGTCAGAAATGTAAATTGGTAAATGCATTAAATGTGCAAATTTATCCCAACAAATTTACTGTACGAGTCAAACATTTTCAATGAATCGCATGCATTAACACATTAATTTTGACAGCTCTATAATTTAATCATTATATATTAAATATTGATATACTGTATGCAGTTAATTGCGATTAATTAGATTAATTAATCAACATAATCTATAAAAATCTTGGATTTATTATTATTTATTTTTTTATTTGGACCTGGAAATAAAACAAAAAACAAATAATGTAAAATGAAGATGAAATATTCAAGAACCTGTACTATTTAATTCAATATCAATTTAAGTCAATATTTAATTCATCTTGAGACATTGACAAATTTAGAAATTGGATTATATTAGGAAATGCCAAACAGAAGCAATTCCACTGGTGGGCTCTGACTTTTTGACCCCTATTATAATTATAACTTCATTCCAACATGATATATAATGTTTAGATCTCTAGATTAGAACATACTTAAATCCAAGACATTCTGGTTGAAAAGTATGCATTTTGATGTTTTAATTATAAATAAAAAAATTTAGTAATTCACGCAGGCTAATCGCCACAAAGCAAACAAAATGTATGTAGGGTTCATTGAAGCACACAGGTAAAATAAAAAACATGAGTAACAAGTACCAAAATATCATGAGCAACGAAGTAGAAAATGGAGAGAGAAAAAAGTTCATATATATAATAAAAAATACTGCAATAAAGTAATCTTTCTCTTTGTATTAATAAGAGAAATCTATGTGTCTTCAGTCACTTTCCCCAACGGGAATATTTAAAGCACATTTGTGGCACTTTCTTTACATTATTATTATTGTCATGAACATCTTTATAATTATTATTATTAACGACATTGCAAGATTGGATTGCTTGAGTCCATTTAATCACATATAGACCATTTAAACACCATATTTCTGTTCCAAAACCATACCATACTGTCCATACCATCATGGAGCCTCATTACTGACTGATTTGGGACACTCTTGCTAAGTTAACATTGTGATACTCTAAAGTATAAATATACATATCACATAGACATTTTGGGCAAAGTAGTCCTTTTTAATTAGGCTGAACTATTTAGTATTGATAGTTTTTCAATTCAATATTGAATGAAACCTATTTATAATCAAAATCTCATTTTCGGACTGGGATGATACATTCTGGGATTGCATTTATTGCAAAGTATACATGTGAGGTTTTAATCTAGAGATATGTTTTGGAACAGCCTGAACATTGGAAGCGCAACAATGATACTTAAAAAAAGCTATTTAGGTTAGGAGCTCACACTAGGTTTTGGAACAGAGCTTGTTTCTCCTTGAGTCATTAAGAGGACCATATTAACGTTCAAGCATGGTGTTCACTTAAGAAGAGCTCCTGAGGATAATAACAGATTACAAGATGGCAAACAATAAACCTTCCCCCAAAGTGACCTTCTGTTCAGACCTGTACAATAAATATCCTTTGGTTACAGATTACATGGCAAAGAGAACCCACTGAAAGATGCTGCACCAAAGGAATCGGAGTGTACCTAGAAAAAAATTATGTAATAAATGTATATGGGCTTACATTCAACCATACCAGCTACAAACATGCAAACATACAGTCAGTCAGCCTTTTGCTGTTTGCAATCATGCAGAACTGAGGTTAAGTCTAGCGATGCCAATGGATTTGTTGGAACGTCAGGAAGAGGTCCTGTTATAACCGACTTCTAAATGTTTCAACAACCACAATTCTGCTAACTGCATTGTGGATGCGTAAGTGCTCGCTTTGGATCCGAGGCACATTTTGTATTGCCTGGGCTCTAAATGAGTGTCGCAGAGAACAGGGTGATAAATATGCACAATACCAGCTTCTTGAGAGCGGAACACTTTCAAACCAGAGTTAATGACTTTTGTGAACAAATCAACATCCTCCAAACCCCAGCCTTGGATTGATGTGTCAAAACCTCCTGCTTTGAGCAAATCACTTTTGTATATGCAGGTGATACCAAACCCATAATCCCGCCAGAACCCACTCTTCCTGGTAAAAACAAAGCTGCTGTCTTCTGGAGGGTCACCAGCATAAACAATTTTGGGATCATATTGACTGAAGATGACAGGGAAATACACCTGACTTCCTTCAATGGTGTTGTCTCGACACCTCTGGAGAGCGTCAGAATTGAAAACCAGGTCCACATCGCAGAAGAACAGCAATGAGTTGTTTCTCAATTGGGAAGAGCCCATCTCAAGGGCAAAGCCACGAGAGAATTCTCCCGTCATAGGTATGATGGACAGGTCTGCTTTAGGGTATTTGTAGTGGTATTCCTTTATCAACTCCAGGTGTCTCTCCTTGTCCTGATTGGTATCATTATCAACCAGGATTATGGTTAGCTTGACATTTTGGTTGGGAATAAGGCAGACTCTCTCAAAGTTTTCCATGAAACGCACAAAGATTCCGTAGCGGCCAGTGAGTGGTACGAGGAAGTGAACCTTTTTTGGACTTTGCGTCTCTTTCGTGGAATCTGAGATCTGAAAGGAAGAGAAGATCTTGAACGAGCTGGAGAGGAAGGAGAGCGAACTAGAGTCACTATTGATGGCTTCCTCTAGTTTTTCAATGTCCAACTCCTCTGCCTCACTGAAGAACGGCTGACTGAAGGACTGCTGCAGGTATGCGTGTCTCCGGACAGGAACCGTGACTTTCCTGCCCTTGTGCTTCTTGTAAAGCAGCAGAAGATCTAGGATGTATTCAGCACCGTGAAGCGGATCCACCCGTCTATAGCCATACTGGATCTCCTTGAAGTCGATGACACGTCCGCGAGCTTTGGAGTTCTCGTTGATCATCTCCATCACTTGAAGCACCGTGTCCTCCAGTGCTGTGCGGACCAGGTTTCCAAGGCCCTGACGAGGCATTTGCTTTTCACTGGTGGAGTACAAGTGCCTGCTGGTTACAAAGTCCCACTCGATGACGTCTCCACGCTTGGTGGGCCGGTAGCGTGTGTAGGAAGGTGGTGCCCCCAGCATCTGGTCCTCCCAATGCACTTCAGCATTGCCGAGGCGACTCATGGTGACACCTTCACGGTGAAGCTGAACAGTGCGGTATCGCAGCTCAGAGATCTTGCGGCTAAGCAGGTAACTGTGGAGCCGGTACTGGTAGGCTGGACGTTTGTTGGGGTGCAATGTGATGGCATTGTGGATCTTGCTGCTGTGCAGCTCCTGGATGAAACCTTTCTTGTTGTGCTCATAGTTCTCATAGAATAGCTGCTGCATCTGCACAGAGAAAGAAGAAAACAAATGAAAGTTAAGAATTTTACGTTGCGCCCTCACTAATACACATCTTAAGTAGAGTTCATAAAACTTGGCCTGGCTTGCAAGCCATACGATAGCTTTGTGTGAGGAACAGACACAAATTTATGTTTTTATTAATTGAAAATGACTTCAGAGGGACTTGAAATGTAGCACACAAATCATATGGACTGCTCTGACTTTTTGGAGCCCTACAGACACTATGAACTGATGTTGTATAGAAAAAAGCTTTGAAAAGATTCTTCAAAAATTCTCCATTTGCGTTTCATTGAAAAAATAATCATATACAAGTTAGGAACTACATGAAGGTGATTAAATAATAACAGAATGTTCATTTTTGGGTCTATTCCTTTAACATCTGTTGGGATTTGAAGTGAATGTTAGAAGTGAAATGGCATTGTATCTTACTCATACAATGCTCACTGTACTACATTTTAAAATGCTCAAGATGGCACTAAAAGAATTGCATCCTGGTTTATATGCAGTGTGGAATTGCATTTTATTGAGTCAGCTTTGTGTTTGTGTATGGTACGAGATATGTACTGTTGAGCTGGAAATACTGCACGAAAGTGTTCTAGCTAAGATAAATGGATGGAAATTTCGACCAGCCCCATCAAGCCTAATGTTGTTAAAAATGAGTGGTTAAAACAGAGACAGAAAGTCCATGTTAACTCGTAACATTTGAGAGAGAGAGAGAGAGAGAGAGAGAGAGAGAGGGGGTGTTGTGAAAGATGAGTACAGCAGTGCAAACTGAATGTGTGTAATGCATCAGCACCAGACAAGATTGAACTCAACTGCATCAATGCATAAAGCCGCCACACAAATGCGCATACACAAACACATCGACAAGTGGTACCTCTAAATATCTCTAAAACCGAAGGATAAATTTGTCTTTAGTTAAGATAATATTGGAGGTTATATATTTTGAGGTTAAAGGTCTTTCATAACTTCTCTGTCTATGAAGTTTCTCCATTCCTATACTGCAAAAGTGGAACTTGGTGTAACCACACTGGTTACAACAGAACAACCGTCACACGTTACATTTCTGAAACACAGTCTGAAGTCAAATTAATGATTATTTTCCCCTCATTAGACTGTATTACAATTATTAATCCTTATACAATTATGAGTCGAGTCAATGGGTCAAACATATGATATACAGCATCTTGAACAGTAGCAGAACAATAACTGCAATCATTACAGTGTTCTTGTCTGTAGTGTTTTAATGTCTAACAGTAATCATTTAAATGTATTCTGATCTGTCTCTCTCATGCTTCTCATCTTTGGCTGCCAGCTATTGATGTCGTGTTGCTCCAGAGACTGATGCCAGGTTGGATTAATTTCTTGGCTGTGGTGTAATTCCACTGTGTTCACACCAGCTTTCCATGCGTGACCAATCAAACTAAGCATGTAAAAAATAATGAAATATTTTTTATATATTTTTTATTTTGATTATTTTTGCTTTTATCTGTATTTTCATTCTTAATGCACAGTCCTGTTTCTATTGTGAACCATTTATTGGTGCATGTTGTATAAAAAAAAAAATATATAATAATTCTTCATAATATTTCAGATGACATCAAAGATGATGAGCTCTTGTTTTTGAAACATGTCATATGCAGACCATTTTTCACCATCCCATTAATTCCTGATGGCAATCCTTCCCTACAGATATTTATTTTGAATGTCCTGTTTGAAATGTCACAATATGGAAGTAAAATGGGTTGAGAATGCAGTTTCATGTTGACTTGCTTAACTGCTTATTTCATTTAGGCTGTGGCACTTTTATATATATATAAAAAAAGCTGCATTCTCAACTTAAAGCTCTTATGACTTCTCACATTGAATATTCATCTCTCAGTGCCTGCCACTGAATGCCTGTTAGCTGCCGATCTTTTCGTCTCCTAACAGAACATAAATGGAAAGTTGGCACTCGACTCCAGTGGTCCGTTTATAAATGCTGCAGTCATGCAGTCATCAGCGAGCTGGATCATGCGGTCTGGCATGTTTGCATGCAGCACAAAGCAGCTACTGTTAGCAATGCAAAAATCTGATTCAGGACCGACTGTGAAAAACACGATTCTGTAATTGATATTTTGACAAGTGAAGGCAAAGCAAGCAGGAGTGATTCTGAATCAGAGGTGGAACACAGTAAACCCTCTGTACTACAGAAAACCTGCCTAACAACATGTACAAATCCAGTCATGTGATACTGCATGTACAGAAGAAGAGGAATGTATAACTGTGTAAATATGTGGAGGAGTAATTGATCAAAGTTGTGCATAAATACTACATGGCTAAATGATTGTAGACAGCCAAACACCACACCCATGTGCTTGTTTAACCTTGAATTTAAAACCATTGGCATTAATAGAGAGCTGGTCCATATAAAGTAAACAATCATTGTACTCGTCGACTGACATTGAAACAATTAGCCACAGCACAACTGAAATAGTCTTTATACTGTTTATGACTGCTCAAATGGTCCAAAACACATTGAAGTAGGACTGGGTAAAATACAGATTTTCCGGTGCACCGTTATCTTTATTTGAATGACCCTGATATCGATTCTTATATCCCAAGATCAATATTTTACTCTTCTACAATAAGAGAACATGGATAGCATTTGCAACTCAATTTAACACTAATCAACTAAAAATATCTGTGATTAGCCACTGGCTGGTATGTTTAGATTTCAGGTGATTGTGTAGTCTAGTGGTGAAGTCTTCAGCAGCCTTTCACACTGCACGTTGAGAGAAAGTTTTGTTTGAATCGTTCCAAGTGTGTCCAAAGACATATCCACACATTTGTCATTACATAATGTCTCTTTTACTAACTTTTCTGTTCTTTAGTCACTTAATCAAAAACAAATCAAAAAGAAACATTTAGTTGTAATCATGCATAGCACAGATGAGTTAGAGCTATTCGATTCCTCTCTTTGCAAAAGGATTTGCAAAATGATTTGATTCAGTCACCAAAGTAACTAAGGGTCTAGAGCAGGGGTGCCCAATACGTCGATCGCGATCTACTAGTCGATCGCAAAGGCAATGCTGGTAGATCGCACAAAATTTAAATGTAGCTACTTTCGTAAAATTTTAATAAAAATAAATATAATGTCTTTCCTTCTTTTAGTTTCTGTCTGACTTGCATTTGACGAGTAAATATTGACCAGGCGAGGTTTTGTTTATTCAGTTGCCATGACAACTAGGTTTGCGCATAAGCGCCTTCCAAGGACTTCTGAGAACAGCGCGCGAAATTGCGACGCTACTGCCCGGATTAGGCAAAACTGTCATGCGCAAACCTAGTTGTCATGGCAACTGAATAAAGAAAACCTCGCCTGGTCAATATTTACTCGTCATCAGAATAAGGTAAATGCCCTGGCTATTGTAATCTATTCTGCTGTAGGTGTTTTGGGTTTAGATTTAAAACGGAATGATATCAACATTGAACATTATTATATATTTTTTTATTAATTAGAAGATGAATTCCATGTAGGGATACATGCAGTAGTCCCAACAAGCATTTTCTTATTTTAAATGAAACTGTGTTTTTTTAGTTGGTAGATCTTATTGAGTTGGTCATTTAAAAGTAGATCATCACACAAAAAAGTGTGGGCACCCCTGGTCTAGAGAAATACAGTATATAAGAGTAAAAGTATTTGTATTTTGTTACATTCTGCTTTCCACTAGATGTTGTTACTTAGCTGTTGTGATTTGCTCCCTTTCAAACAAATGAGCAGTGCATCAAAAACGACCTCACATCAACTGATCTTCAAAACATCTCGATAACTTTATCTACAACATCAGGAGATGGGAATCCTGAGACTTTTATTATTATTATTATTTTTCAACATAAAATTTGATTGAATTAACTAATGACTAGAGGAATTTGTGAGTTGTGGTTTTTTTATCGAGTGCAGGGTCCTGCTATTTGTGCTCTTCAGAGAATTCAACCATGATGACCACTGGGACTGTGGATTTACACTAGACGAGAAACTCATTTCAGAAAGCTCATCCTGTGGAGATAAACTCAACAATGTCTTAAGAGAATTTCCATGATGGGTTATGTTCGTTAGAGCTGGTCTGGCCTAGCTGGTGAGCTAGCATATCCAAGATGCTCACCAGCCAATCTTAGCAGGCCAACTAGCATTTCCTTTCTTTCTCGATTGGTTGACCTTGCTGGTTAAGCTCGTTAAAAAGCCTGGTGGGGAAACCATCATACCAGCATCCAAAACAAACATACACCAATCAGCCACAACATTAAAACCACCTGCCTAATATTGGGCTGATTTGAGTATTTCTGGGATTTTCTCACACAACAGTCTCTAGAATTTACTCCGAATGGTGCTTAAAACAACAATCATCCAGTGAGCGGCAGTTCTTGTTGATGAGAGAGATCAACAGAGAATGGTCTGACTGGTTTGAACTGATAAAGTCTACAGTAACTCAGATAACCACTCTGTACAATTGTGCTGAGAAGAATATCATCTGTGAATGCTATTCTGATATGCAGGTTGGTGCTGTTTTGGTGGTACGAGGGGGACCTACACAATATTAGGTAGGTGGTTTTAATCGTGTATGCTTGTGACTAGCTTTACTGGTCTTTTCACCAGGGCACGTGAAAAAATTGTGTGACTGGATCACTCAAACCACATTCAGAGATAGCACGTGACCAGAAAGTATTTGCAGTGTAAACATTGATGTGTCCCGAACAACAGCCAATGACTGCCTACGAACTGTCTATTGATCCACTGCACAACAAGAAGTGTTTTTAATTTTGCAGGTTGTGTGTGGCTTTAAACACTGTATATAGCCTTGGATTTTAGAGGATTCAATGGCAGTGAACATCTTGTGACCTTTACATACTGATTTCTTCTTTATCCCTCACCTAATAACACCATGACTGTTTATTCATAATCTATATACAAATGATCTAATGATTTCTCTTTCGTTTCGCTTCTGAGGCCTAAACAAAAGTGTTCACAAAACACTAGAAGAGATAGATGGTTGTGCAATTCTCATTCTCATCTGTGTTTATGAGATTGACAGTGAGAGTCTCGGTCAAACAGAATGAAGATAAATACACAGCGGTGGATTTCATTTTTTCTGCTGCTGTGTTTATACTGTCTCTCCAATTTACAGTCCAAATGATTTCATTCTGTTTTACTCTTTTAACAGAATGGACAGTTAATGCAGTTATAGTTGCATACACAACTTGCACGTAACTCAGTGAACTGTCCGAGGAGGTAAACTGGAAGACAGAAAATAAATCTGTACAGTCCGTGGTGCTAAAGCTACCGCCACTACACAAATTAGCAACTGATTTACAATATGTTGTTATGCTTGTTTTTGAGTATTTCAGATTTGACAGATGTCATTTGACAGCAGTGTTAATCACAGGGTGTCATTCTTCAGTATGTGGTGATCAGGGGTGGAAAGAGTACAGAAAAATAATACTCAAAACATTTACTTTGAGTAAAAGAACCTGTCCAAAAACTACTCAAGTAAGAGTAAAAGAGTAGCTCATTTAAAAGTACTCATGAGTAGTGAGTATTGAGAACTGAGTTGTGAAAGCGGTGTCCCTTTATAATAAAAACTCGATGCTGCAATTTAAAAATGTAGCGCACATACTGTAATTTACATTCCCTTCTATGGCTGTTTGCCAGAAAGAATAAAAAAATATAGGTATTTTATAAGTGTTTGTGACTGCCAACTTTTCAAATACATCACGTATCTATGATACTGTAAACACTAAATAAATCTGATTTAAAATAAATAAAAGGGTGACATGATTACAGAAATGAAAAGATAAAGTTATTTTCAATATCATAATGTACAGTTACCGGTTTCACGTTAAACCGCGATAGAATTCCCGTACGGTTAGTATTACCGTGTCACATTTAATCATCATTAAAGCGTGATTATTGGGATTTGTAAAACTCATGGTAAATGCTGTCCACACTCACCCAGCATGAACCTGATGCATGGGCGCAGCATGCAACATTGTTATTGTTGTTTTTTTAGTGTGAAAACCTGGCAGAAGGAAATGACAGCACTCGGGAGAATTCCCAACCTTCCAAGAAGACCAAATCAGAAGTGAGGTCATACTTTGGATTTTACAAGAATGCCGAGGGAAAATTAGGAGAAGATGGTAACTGTATGCATAGCTTGCCAGAGGAAAGTTGATGCGAAACGGAGCAATGCGTCCAATCTGGCGAGTCATCTGCGTGACAACCATCCATCACTTTATAGTGCATGCAAGGTAAATGAACTTTTAGCTCAGAGCATGAGTTGGGGAAAAGTATGAGGAAAAGTAAATAGTCGGACACAATATTGAAATAATTTCTTATCTCACTTGTAAAAAACGCAAGCTTCCGCACAGAAAAAGTTCCTAGCAAGTGCATCTCTTTGAGCCAAGACAAATGAACAAGAAAACAAGACAACAACAAATATGTGCGACATTTAAGTGATGTACATTCATACCACTAATACACAGCATTACAAATAAATACGGGGAAATGAAATAGAGATTTGAGATGAATGTTTTAAAATTTTACCTGTTCTTTAATTATTTTATAATCCAATGCAGTCTACAAAACAATCGTCCAATACAAATACACAAATCCACCGATTTCATTTTCAATACAATGGATAACTATAACAGAGACGCACGAGGGCACCAGTTGTGTTTGTATGAAAGGAGAGACGTGAGTTTCAGGATGAGCGACCAGAATCAAGAATTTTAGAGAGCTACATGTTGTGTAATTTAGTCACCCAACCAATATATTTTGATCATTTCAAATGTGCAAGTTAATAATAATGTAACCACACCAATAATCATTAATAATAATAATAATAATATTTATTATTATTATTATTATTATTATTATTATACTTAATTTGCTATTCCTTGTTTACTAACTGTATTTGTTTTTTGTTGATTTTCAAATATAAAACCGGTTTAAAATAAAAAGTCAGTCTTTTATATTTGATCTCGATCAACCAACCAGTGGTGCTTTTGCTATCGCGATTGATGTAACACTCCTATTCTAGATGTAGATCATAGGCCAAGTGTAGAAAATGATTCAAGTTTATCATTGATATCGTAGACATCTCTCTTTTTTTTCTTTCAAACAAACATCTAGATTGTTTTATCACCCAGCCCTATTGATAACATTTCCTTAATCTCTCACATCAAAATCAATAATCTCAGTGATCGATAGTTAAATTACAGGCTACGTTATAGACACAGAATCTAGTAAGCAGAAATATGAAATTTACCTCAATATGTTTCTTCAAATTAGAGGCAGGATTAATGCTGATATCTGGCTTTAATTCACATGACACGATCAAGCAATTGAACTTTTTCACTGCAAAAAACCCTTCCAGGAGCAGCTGTGATGTTCAGGTGTTGAATTGTGTTTAAGACATTCACCACATCCATAACAGTTGGCGGCAGATCTACTGCTGCCGTTCTAGTTTTTTACGTGTGATTTGATTTGATGGGAGTCTCGAGACTCTCCCTAGCCAATCATGTTCATAGATAAAAATAAAATCTGGACAGGGAAGTAGTGAACACAGACGGTGGGAAAATAGCGCAGTAAAAGTAGTTACATTATTTAAAATGTACTCAAGTAAAAGTATACAATGTTTAAACTACTTAAAAGTACTATTCTTGGGGAAAAGTAGTTAATTACAGTAACGTGAGTATTTGTAATTCATTACTTTAAACCCCTGGTGGTGAAGGCTCAATTTATACAGTAATTTGTCCAGGAGTCCTACAATTACACATACACATGCTCTGAACAAGCTCATGAACATGATAATGTGATCTATGAGCTCTAATGAGGAGAAACAGTATCTGTTACACATGCTGTCATAGACGTCAGCTCAAATAAAGAGTTTGAAGAATATTTGATATTTGAGTAGATGATACGCCTGAATCTCTGAAAGTGAGAGAACATATTATCCAGAGTTCATTTAATGATTGTGTCAACAATTAATAATAAATTAGCGTACATTTTAGACTTTGATCTTCAAACCTGCTCAGATGAACAGTGGACAAACTCTTGTTTGACATTGAGGGTGTTATTCAGCTGTTGCATATATCAATTCACTAAACTATAGAAACCAAAAACTATAATTTGTGCATACAGTATATAGTTGGTCAGGAAAAACAAATGAACATTTGAAAGTTTACAGTATTTTACCTCATAATACGGTGTAAATATTCTAATGCCAAGAATGTATATTTTAAGTGTATATTTTTTGCATATTTGGGGGGAAAAATGATTGAGCACAATGCTTCAGAACAACATGAACGCAGACAAAAATGCAATACAATAAACCTAAACAATCGTAATATTATCTTATTGCGACTCCTATATCTGTATTTTAAAACTTGTATTTATTATTACTTATTTCTAACTCTATTTATTCTAAGTTTTTTGTGTGATAAATGTTTCACTGCAGTATTTGTATAACACCTGTACTGTACATATGTTGCTACTGCAAAAAATACATTTCCCTGTGGGGAATAATAAAGTATTTTCAATTAAATTTGTGAGTTGTAAGATCTGCTTCTATTCCATGATAACTACAGAACACTGGACATTGAAATTTGAAAGCTGCTTCAAGTCAAATGATGAAATACTCAGCTGCTTTGATCTAGAGCTGTATAATGTATGAAACTGTTCACCGTATTACACCTTAAAGGGATGGCTCACACAAAATTTTTTCAGATATCTAAAATTATACATATTTAATTACAGATATTTCAAAGAATGTTTACACTGCTCTTTTCCATTCACAGTGACCACAGGCAGCAGAGCTCCCAAAGAATGTATTAAAAAGTATAGGTAATCCAAAGTACTAGTGAAGAGCAAAATGGATAAAAAAAAACAAAAAAAAAAACGATCTGCATTCTCACCATCAGGCCAATAGTCCTGCAGAGTTCCCCTAAAACCTGCCCTTAATACGCCACCCTGATGTCAACGTCACATCATACCCATTTCACAAGCAAGAGGAAAAATCAAGCTGAGGTATCAGACTCTGGAGGCTACCTAGCCCTCGAAATGAACATGGATTTGTACTGCAATTTATTCAAACTTCTTCCCAAACCTGTACCGTTAAGCGCCGGATACACAATTTTACTTGTTCGGCAGACGAGGTCGATCTGACGTTGCACATTTTCAATAGGCCAATAATTCAGAAGAGCCCTGAGTTCATCTACCGACTATTCTCTGTTGATGTAAGCTGGTAGCTAGATATGAAACATTGGAAAAGGAGTATCTTGTTGCTGAAACCTCTGACCTGACTCACCCAAACTCCACCGCCTCCTCAGTCTCCAGTTGGTCTTCTTTGGCCCAAAGGTAATCGGCCACATGCCCCTGAATGCGAAAAAGCCCAGGGAAGGCACGATGAAGCCCCGGGAGTGACATTGGGAATGCAACTGGCCTTATTTGGCCTGATAGTGGAAATGCAGCTAATGACAAGGCTACCAATTTGTCTTCTGGACGCCCTAATTAGGTTGGTTTCTGGTTCACCTGCCCACAATCAAATGTGTTTCTTAGGGAGGCATTTACAAAAGACTTTCAAATCCAGAAATGTCCCTCTGCATGTGTATGGCTATAGCTGCACTAGGGGATGACTTTAAAGATCCAACTACAGCATGCAAATTGTCTACCAGCTGTCAGCACGCTACTTAAAGCAAATAAGGATGGGCATATATCAATAATTTGGTATTCGAATATTTAAGCTCATAAAAATTAATATTCTGTATATACGGCCAGCAAAGCACAACTATGCGAAATCTGAATTGTATTTTTACAATTCGAATAATTATTTCATAATGAATATTCAACTACTTGTGCACATCCCTAAAAGCAACACCACTAAACATATAAAAACTAAACGGAAGGACAGAAAAATGTTAACTAGTCAACCTCGGTAATTTATTAGTCCGTTATTAGATGACCAACCATTATGACCAATCCATAGTTGGTATACCTATACTAATATATACAAATGTAATACCAGTTTATGAACTGTATATATGCACAGCCAAGCCAGCCACGGAGAAAATATTGGTGCGAGCCCATTACGATAATTCAAGCAAGCTTGTGTAATAGCAAACAATGTCAGAAAGGTTTTCAACATGTCTCCGTCATAAGTTGTAAACACACATTGTTGTTATTTCTGTCTTCAGCACTTGTGTTGTTTATTAGCAGTATGTAATTAATACGCAGTGAACATTGACAGTCACAGATGACAGTACGCATGACATTGTTTGGCTTTTAATTGCCATGTACTGTTGTAGCTGATGATAGCTTAACAAATGCAAATAAAAAAAACCTGTCTTATGTTTGCTGTTTTGTTGACTTCAATTTGAACTTTCCAGGTCTTACTGCGAATGATTCACTCATGCATGTTTTTCCAAATAATTTTTTTTTGTCTTCATAATCTTTCTTTAAAACCTTGATATTTTCTTTAAAACCTTGATCCACCACTTATAAGATTTTCCTTGTCAGCTATCACCACTAACCACTCTCATTTTTCAACCACCTATCATATAGTGACACCTTTTATATCCTATCAATTCCTTGTTTTCTTGTGTCACTTTGAAATAGGTTGCATTACGGAAGTAAAAGGGGTTGCAATGCCATTTCATGTTGACTTGACAACATGATCACACAGGAAGTCTCCATGTTGCAAGGCAATACTTGTAATATTTAGATTCTTATTGAATTCAAATATTTTTGTATTCAGTTCTTGTCATGCAAACCAATGGACGATGAAATCTGAAGCTTATCAGACCAGTGTGTGTGTGTGTGTGTGTGTGTGTGTGTGTGTGTGTGTTAAATCTCTGAACACCGGCAGAGTGCATTTTATAAAAAGCAAATTTCACCACTTGTTTTTCTGAACATGAAATGATAAAAATGTGATGAACCTTTATGTACGTAGACTCCGTGTTTATCTCTGTGCATTACTCTCTTGGCATCAATATTGGTTTCTATGTAAGCTCCAGCTGAGAGCAAATATTGTTTGTTATTTTTAAATCTTTTTTGTTTTCTATTTTAATGCATTTTGTTCAAATTTGTTTGAGGAGTGTTAATAAAATATGCATTCCTCTTCACTGTACTACATCCTTTACTCACTTTTGGCATCCCACTAGGAAACTGGAGCTCAAATGTACCCATTCAATCAAAAACACTTCCTGCTTCAGCCACTGGGGACAGTGCTTTGAAATTTGATAAGCACAGGTCCAGTTTAGCTTAAAAAAAAAGTCAACCTACTGTTTTCACTGTGAGATCAGTCTGGACATCAACTGCAGTAAACTGAACACACAACATTAGTGAGGACAAAAGATCTATGAACTTCAAAGCAAGCAGCAGTGCACACCAAAATCTGTACAGCATTCAGTGTTTAACAAAGACATTTCCTAAAAGGCTTTTTGTGACTTTGTCTTGAAAGAGGAAAGATTTTATTTGTGAGGATATTTTCAAAATATTGCCAAGCTGACATCATTTTAACACTAACAGCACACCATGGACAAGGCATTTATCATATGTTCAATATTTCTAGTTATCAATAGGGCTCAACTACTCTTCCTTTAATGAAAAGCCAATAATGAAATGCTAGAAAAATAAATGGAGCAGAGCTGATATTAGTGATTTCTTGAGCATCATAATACTGCATGTAAAGTAACAGATTCTCCAGAGTGTGTCAGTGAGTCTTTGATCATATTGAGTTCAGCAGCTGTGTTCAATGCTGAAGTGCAGTGTAGACAAGAGCACAGAGAGTTGATTGATTCTGTCATTGAATGAGTATAAAAACGTCTTCCAGATAAAGAGAAGTGGGAGCGTGTGTGAGGAGAATATCTATTATCAAATACAGCTAAATACATACATATATATATATATACACACACTAGAAACCTATTAACATATTTTCAATATGCATGTGTTATGCCCCTGTTAATATGATTTGACTTTAAACAGATTAGGTTAGTAAGTGATTTAAATCACACAAAATTATTAGCGATGCACCAAAATTTCAGTCGCTGAAAGAGAAAAAAGGCTTGGCTGAAAACGTAAACAGAAAACATGACTTTAAAATCCAGTAACAGAAACATTAACGCAGAAAAAGCAGAGGTTTTTGTGAACAGATCCCGGTTTAATTACACTTCATGTAAATGGCGGCTGATAATTGATTATACATTGACGGTAACCAGGTCATATTTACAGACGTGCATTTCTGTCATAGTGAAATTCACATGAACAAGCGCAACAGCACAGAAAATTCACTGCAGTTAAATGGAAGCATAGTGTGGTAAAAATGAAAATGCAAATCGCAAATTCCGCTAGTATATGCATTTCTTGGTGACACACTAAAGTCCACATACATCTCCAAAAGTGATGAACCGATCGATCTCTTGGTTATTAGAGCAATATAATAAAATATTGTTTAGTGATGACTCCTCAACGATCAGGGCTTACATTATACATTCAGAATTTGTTTCATTATTCCAAACAAAGTCTAATTCAAAATAAGGATTAATTAAAAAAACATTTGTCCACACCTAAAAAATAATTCTGAAATACATTAATAAATGCAATTCACACACACGCACGCACACACACACACACACACACACTTCTATGATGAACATGTTTTCAATTTCAGAGTTCAGTCATTTTGGTATTTTTCTCAAGCTTAAAGTAAAAAATGTCATGTGGTGTTACCATCAGTAAAAAAAAGTCTCATTAAAAGCTGAAACTCAGTATCGCAGAAAAAAGCAGTGAAATAGTTTTTTTTTTAATTCCTATTAATATTTAAAAAAGTTTTGTTTACCAAATCAAAGTCACTTGATGTAACCAACATGTACAGTGAGGGAAAAAAGTATTTGATCCCCTGCTGATTTTGTCTATAATTTTAATGGTAGGTTAATTTGAACAGTGAGAGACAAAATAACAACACAAAAACGCATGTCAAAAATGTTATAAATTGAATTGCATTTTAATGAGGGAAATAAGTATTCAACCCCCTCTCAATCAGAGATTTCTGGCTCTCAGGTGTCTTTTATACAGGTAACGAGCTGAGATTAGGAGCAAACTCCGTCAAACATGGAGGTGTAAACATTATGCTTTGGGGGGTTTTTCTGCTAAGGGGACAGGACAACTTCACCGCATCAAAGGGACGATGGACAGGGCCATGTACCGTCAAATCCTGGGTGAGAACCTTCTTCCCTCAGCCAAGGCATTGAAATGGGTCGTGGATGGGTATTCCAGCTTGACAATGACCCAAAACACACGGCCAAGGCAACAAAGGAGGCTCAAGAAGAAGCACATTAAGGTCCTGGAGTAGCCTAGCCAATCTTCAGACCTTAATCCCATAGAAAATATGTGGAGGGAGCTGAAGGTTCGAGTTGCCAAACATCAGCCTCGAAACCTTAATGACTTGGAGAAGATCTGTAAAGAGGAGTGGGACAAAATCCCTCCTGAGATGTGCGCAAACCTGGCGGCCAACTACAAGAAACGTCTGACCTCTGTGATTGCCAACAAGGGATTTCATGTTAACACGTTTACGACTTGTTAAGGAGATCTACTTTGTGCATCCAACAATTGTTTACAGACAGACTATTTCACATTTAATTGACTATATCACAGTTCCAGTGGGTCAGAAGTTTACATACACCAAGTTAACTGTGCCTTTAAGCAGCTTGGAAAATTCCAGAAAATGATGTCAAGCCTTTAGACAATTAGCTTCTGATAGGAGGTGTACCTGTGGATGTATTTTAAGACCTACCTCCAAACTCAGTGCCTTTTTGCTTGACATCATGGGACAATCAAAAGAATCAACCAAGATCTCAGAAAAAAAAACTGTGGACCTCCACAAGTCTGGTTCATCCTTGGGAGCAATTTCCAAATGCCTTAAGGTGCCACATTCATCTGTACAAACAATAGTACACATGCATAAACATCATGTGACCACACAGCCATCATACTGCTCAGGAACGAGATGCATTCTGTCTCCTACAGATGAACGTAGTTTGGTGCGAAAAGTGCAAATCAATCCCAGAACAACAGCAAAGGACCTTGTGAAGATGCTGGAGGAATCAGGTAGACAAGTATCTATATCCACAGTATCCTATATCGACATAACCTGAAAGGCTGCTCAGCAAGAAAGAAGCCACTGCTCCAAAACTTCCATAAAAAAGCAAGACTACAGTTTGTAAGTGTACATGGAGACAAAGAAATTACCTCTGATCTGATTAAACAAAAATTGAACTGTTTGGTCACAATGACCATCGTTATGTTTGGAGGTAAAAGGGTGTGGCTTGTAAGCTGAAGAACACCATCCCAACCGTGAAGCATGGGGGTGGCGGCATCATGTTGTGGGGGTGCTGTGCTGAAGGAGGGACAGGTGCACTTCACAAAATAGATAGCATCATGAGGAATGAAAATTATGTAGATATAGTGAAGCAACATCTCAAGACATCAACCAGGTAGTTAAAGCTCGGTTGCAAATGGGTCTCCAAAGTCCTGACCTCAATCCAATAGAAAATGTGTGGGCAGAACTGAAACAGCGTGTGCGAACAAGGAGGCCAACAAACCTGAATCAGTTACACCAGTTCTGTCTGCAGGAATGGGACAAAATTCCAGCAACTTATTGTGAGAAGCTTGTAGAAGGAAACCCAAAATGTTTGACTCAAGTTAAACAATTTAAAGGCAATGCCACCAAATACTGACAAAGTGTATGTAAACTTCTGACCCACTGAGAATGTGATGAAAGAAATAAAAGCTGAAATAAATCATTCTCTCTACTATTATTCTGACATTTCACATTCTTAAAATAAAGTAGTGATCCTAACTGACTTAAGACAGGGAATGTTTTATACGATTAAATGTCAGGAATTGTGAAAAACTGAGTTTAAATGTATTTAGCTAAGGTGGATGTAAACTTCTGACTTCAACTGTAGATATGTCTGTGTGTAATATAGTGAAACATTCATGTTACAGGAAAGGCTACTTTCGTTAAACCATTATGAAATAATCATTAGATTAAAGAACCACCCACTTATGCAGTACGCATCAGTTGTCCGAGTCTAGAGTACGGCCAAACAAATTGCTTGTCACTAGAATATTATCATATCATGCCTGGTTAGGATACATGTAATAAGGCTATAGCTGAAGACAGTCTGGCCATTAGATTTAATTCAGTATATCAGAGTACTAAAGGTTCTTTTTCCTTCTGCAACAAGCAGAGAATCTTGTTATTCCTGAAAACTAATTCCAAACTGTGGCGGCACATTTGCGTGTCTTCTACAGAGCCCCTTAGAGGACAGAGAGGGAAGAGAGTGTTTCAGAATAGTAACCCTGTAACCATTTTTGTGGTGAGAACCATGGTTTTAAATGCCAAGGTACATGTACCACAAATTAACCATGGTATTACTATAGCAAAACTAAACATGTTTTTTGGCAGAATTATATATCATATTTATTAGAGATGCACCGATCGACCGGCCAGGGATCGGAATCAGCCGATTTTTCGCATGCTCGGCCCTGACTGGTGACCGGCCGGTCAGCCTCACATCTTTCCGATTCCAAGTCGGTCCGTTTTGTTAACAGCGGCGCAGGCAATAACGTCAGTCGCATATAAACATGTCATTGGCGTGGAAGAGCTTCACTGTGAGTGAAGAATACATAAAGTTCACAATTTGTAATAATTGTAAGGCCAAAGTAAACCGTGGGAGAACCACCACAATAGCTTTCGGATCAACAAACCTAATTAGACATTTAAAACACCATCACCCAGCTGAAAATGCCCATTTTAAAAAAGAAGCTAAGAAGGGAATGTGGCTAAAGCTAGCCAGAGCTCAGAGCCAGCCACAAGTCAGCAGCCTCTCCTATCATTCCTTGGTATGAGCAGCGAAAAGACCAAAGCAATTACGAGGAAAATTATGGAATTCATGGCCCTGGATTACCAGCTGTTCTCCATAGTGGAGGACAGAGGGTTCAGAAATCTGATAAATTTCCTCGATACAGAGTAAGAGGTACTTTCCGACGTCACGTTGCCCGAGTTGTTTAATCTCGTGTCATTTATCTGTCAACATTTGGGTACACAAATCCGGGAGAGGGGAAGTGGGGTGCTGGATGGCAGAGGCAGGCTAAATACTATAAAAATTGTGCCGTTGTGATTTAATGTGCTGAGTAACGTAATTTTCCCCACCGTGTCCGATATTAAAATCAGTGTGACACACTTTGCAAAAGGCGTGGGTATTGTCGATATGGCTTTGGAATATGAAATAAAAATTTTCCGTCCAGCTGTTGTTAAATTTACATGTGTATATATTTATTTTCTTTTTTTTCACTGGAGCACCACCTGAGTCTTCTCCCATCTAACAGTGATGCTTGATTTAACATCCCATGTCTACTGCCTGCGCAGATATCAACAGCGCAAATGGGTTTTGGTTGCCAGGTTGAGGTCATACATGATTTGTAATTTGTATGATGTGTCGATTGTGTGAGTAGGATGCTTTTCATTCAAGATCTGGCAACTGGACAACCTTGGAATAATATATTGATGTGATTATTCATATAACTGTAATTCATATACAAATTACAGGAGTTTTTTGGGGAGAAATGACAAAACGGGAGACTCCCGGGAAAAACGGGAGTGTTGACAGGTATGGTTACAAGTCGTTCCCGAAGCAGTGCTCAGTTTTACAACTGATATTTGGACCTCTAACGTAAGTTGAGCGTATTGGACACTTCAGTTTTTCAGATCTTTGGAATTGTTTTGTTAGATGAGTAATAGAGAGAAAAAGGTCCATTTATAAAAATAGTGGAAAATGACATCTGTTATATAAAGCAACTCATTTGCAGTTAATTGTTATTTCTACATCTTTCCAGTCACAGAGCACTTTATTTTGAGAGTTGTTTAAGTGAGAGAAGATCCTGTAACTTAGTGCAGTTTGGGGGAAATTGTAAATGTTTAATAATTTATTTTATTATGAAAATAAAATTTTGCATTGAAGAAAAGGTAGATTTTGTTTGTATATGTGGTCAATAATAGTTCTTAGAAAGAAAATGGGAAAAAAACGGTATTGGCACGTCACACTTGCGAAAAAATCAGAAATCAGAATCGGCCAAGAAAACTGCAATCGGTGCATCTCTAATATTTATTACCATAGTTTTGGTTTTCCTGTAGGTATTATGACTACAGTTTTACCATGAACATCAATCTTAATTTATGGTTATTGTAGTAAAACCATGGTTGCCTTTCAAGTCAGTCATTTCAACGCTCACGCCTCACAATCTCTGAAACCCTTTACAATTATGGCAATCTTACTGACAAATGGTGCTTGCTGCTCTGTCCACAATGATGCTTGTCATCGCAGGCATATTAACTGGAGCACAGTGCCATTTCATCAGAGTTATTCTCTTCGTGGTCCGATTGACCTGTCGTCTTCTGAAAACCCGACTTAATCGCTTCATCGTTTGGAATTGCACCTCTCAACAGCGAGCAGAATTTTTCATCTTCCTGTTTGTGCCCCGAAGAAAAAGCTATTTGTTAAATATTAAGGAAGGCAAAAGTTAAAATGTTTCTTTCAATGGCACAAACCAGCACAAATGAACAACAGCGATTTGGACAAACTAGGGTGGAGACTGATGTCACATAGCCAAAAAACATTTCCGACTTACAATCAAACGGCGCAATCTGCATTTGTGTTGCCAAATACCAGCAAAGCGGGACTAAAGCAGTTTTTATAATGAATCAGCTGCTCAAATAGACTTTTCAACCTCACAATATCTTTATTAAGTTGGCTTGTGAGAGCCAACTTACTGAAATCCTACTTAAACTTATTATTATTCCGATTCTTATTAGTGGTGCTTGCAAAGCATCACTATTGTAATCTCACATACTTATTATTTTTATTTTTATTTTTATTAGTGGTGCTTGCAAAGCATCACTATTGTAATCTCACATACTTATTATTTTTATTTTTATTAGTGGTGCTTGCAAAGCATCACTATTGTAATCTCACATACTTATTAGGGCCCAAGCACAAAGTGCGTAGGACCCTATTGTTTTCGTTAGGATTATTATTATTATTATTATTAGGGCCCAAGCACAAAGTGCGTAGGACCCTATTGTTTTCGTTAGGATTATTATTATTATTATTATTATTATTATTAGGGCCCAAGCACAAAGTGCGTAGGACCCTATTGTTTTCGTTAGGATTATTAGGGCCCAAGCACAAAGTGCGTAGGACCCTATTGTTTTCGTTAGGATTATTATTATTATTATTATTATTATTATTATTAGGGCCCAAGCACAAAGTGCGTAGGACCCTATTGTTTTCGTTAGGATTATTATTATTATTAGGGCCCAAGCACAAAGTGCGTAGGACCCTATTGTTTTCGTTAGGATTATTATTATTATTATTATTATTAGGGCCCAAGCCTTGAAAAGGCAAGGCCCTATTGTTTTCGTTAGGATTATTATTATTATTAGGGCCCAAGCCTTGAAAAGGCAAGGCCCTATTGTTTTCGTTAGGATGACTATGATTATTATTTTTTTTACGACTATTGGGGCACTTTTGGGGCTCTTAACGTGCTCGAAAACTCTTGAAACTTTGCACACGGGTCAGAACCCGCGGCCATTAGGGCCGGGCTGAAGCTGGTACCGGGGCGTGGCAGGGGGGCTCGACGGCGCCCCCTGGAACGGGGTCCGAAAACTTGGTCCATAAATCAAACACGCTTGCATGTAATAATATGAAACTTCGGTACACATATAGATCTCATCGTTTCATATATCCTTCATACTTTTACTTTTTACCTCAGCCCAACAGGAAATCGTCTATTTAGGGTTGTTTGGAAAAGGCATGCAATGGAATTTGAAATACTCCTCCTAGAGAATTCCACCAATCGCCACGAAACTCGGTCAGCATGAAGTCAAGACATTGAGGATGAAAAACTGCCGGCGGATTTTTGATATCTCGAACGGTTTGGCCGTGGCGAGGAAACGAAATGATGGCGCGAAAAGAGAAACAGGAAGTGTGTTATAACTTCTGCATACATTAATTGATCTCGATGAAACTTCAGCAGTTTGTTCGCTGTAAGAGCCCGATCGCATGGATGTGACTATTGTGAGTCAAAGTTATAGCGCCACCAACTGGCAGAAGGAAGTGTGTCACTTTCAAAATGCTTTGAAATCACCCTCTTATTTTTACCCGATTTACTTAAAACTTTTGGTGTGTAATGTAAACACACGGCAGATGTAGACATGTGAAAGGATTATTGATATCTTGGATACTGTTGCAGCGGCAATGCTTCAAACTCGAATATTCTTTTTGATGCTTTTTAGACTCTTAGCATACTTGAAATTGCATGAAACTCGACAGACACATCACATTTATTAGCCAGTAGACATGTGCAAAGTTTCAGAAACGGGCGTGGTGCAGGGGCTCAGTAGCGCCACCTTTTGGCAAAAGTGAGGGGTTGGTTTTATACTTTAACCCACAGTCACAAAACTCAGTAATTATATTGATCTCATCGAGCCGGACAACTTTCTAATTTACAGTCATTAGCTCAGACCAACAGAAAGTCAGATATTTTGGTTTGAATGTGGATTTTTGGAGAATTTTCTCTGCCTCTCCCACTGACCCTACGTCTCTCTGTGTCTGGGGGAGGGGGCTGATTTTGCTGATGAGTGAAATGCTTTTATTTTTGTTTTTCAAGGTTTTGGGGCCCTTAACGTGCTCAAAAACTCTTGAAACTTTGCACACGGGTCGGAACCCGCGGCCATCAGGGCCGGGCCGAAGATGGTACCCGGGCGTGGCAGGGGGCTCGACAGCGCCCCTGGAATGGGATTCAAACACTTGTCCGTATATCAAACATGCTTGCATGTAATAATATGAAACTCGGTACACTTGTAGATCACATCGGGCCGAACAACTTTCGTGCTCTAAGTTTTACGCCAGCCCAACAGGAAGTCGGCTATTATGGGTTGTTTGGAAACACATGCTCTGGAATTATATATATTTCTCCTAGAGAATGAATCCAATCGCCACCAAACTCGGTCGGCATGAAGTCAAGACATTGAGGATGCTACATTCCGGACGGATTTTTGATATCTCGAACGGTTTGGCCGTGGCGAGGAAATTGATTTAGGACTAAAAAGGACACATGAAGTGTGTTATAACTTAGTTAGTTCTATCTACAGTTACAAAACTCGGCGTGTATATTGATCTCGTCGAGCTGAACAACTTTCTAATTTACAGTCATTAGCTCCGACCAACAGAAAGTCAGATATTGTGGTTTGAATGTGGATTTCTCTGAATTTTTCTCTCTCTGACAGACAGACCTGCGATTCTGTGTGTGTGTGTGGGGAGGGGAGGGGAGGGGTTGGGGGAGGGAGAGGGGTTTTCTGTTGGGTGAGATTTGCATTAAGATATTGTTTTTCAAGGTTTCCGGGACTTTTGGGGCCCTTAACGTGCTCAAAAACTCTTGAAACTTTGCACACGGGTCAGAACCTGCGGCCATCGGGGCCGGGCTGAAGCTGGTACCCGGGCGTGGCAGGGGGGCTCGACAGCGCCCCCTTGAACGGGGTCTGAAAACTTGGTCCATATATCAAACATGCTTGCATGTAATAATATGAAACTTGGAACACTTCTAGATCTCATCGGGCCGAACAACTTTCGTGCTCTAAGTTTTACGCCAGCCCAACAGGAAGTCGGCTATTATAGGTTGTTTGGAAACACATGCTCTGGAATTATATATATTCCTCCTAGAGAATTAATCCAATCGCCACCAAACTCGGTCAGCATGAAGTCAAGACATTGAGGATGCTACATTGCGGATGGATTTTTGATATCTCCAACGTTTTGGCCGTGGCGAGGAAATTAATTTATGAATAAAAAAGGACAGCATAATAATGGGAGCATAAAAGCAATCCATCCGACTCCATTGGTATAATTCATAATTCCCACAGTGTACTTGCTTGTTATATTAGCTACTACAAAATATATAAATACATTTACTATCTTAACTTTAATGATCTACTTAACATAATGATAAATAATCGTAAAATATGATATCGTATGCTATGTATTGTGAATACACCCATGTTAAACATAAAAATGTACTTCCATTGCATATCATAGGAACACATAAGCGTAAATTATAATTACATTAATAAACCTGTACAAAGACCTCCAGATAAATACTGGCCTTCTGGATTAACACATTTAAGTGCTGCAAAAGATATTGGCCTATGACATCCTATGACATTAAAAATTATTCTACATTTGAATTACCTCATAGATGTGACTATTGTGGTTCACGGTCATAGGCCCTGTCCCAAATGGCACACTTCATATGAATTTTCAGTCTTGTGTACTTATTTCATGTGTCCATTAACTCCATGAGACCGTAGGGTGTCTCATTTTTCATTTTAGGTATCAGAAGGGTGCTCACTCATACTTTGTGGTTGATATGTGCCCTCGATGCGCACTTTTGCAGAGCCCACACTGATGCAAGGTCTACAGCACACATCTTCTCGACAGTCAAAGCGAGGTTACGTTATTGCCCATCGTGCACAGCAACCCTAAAGGCACGGGGTGGCGGTGCCACCGGCTTGGGCCTCGCCATGCGCTGCTTGCAGCTATATTTATTATTATTATTATTATTATTATTATTATTATTTTTTTACGACTTACGGGGCACTTTTGGGGCTCTTAACATGCTCAAAAACTCTTGAAACTTTGCACACGGGTCAGAACCTGCGGTCATTAGGGCCGGCCTGAAGCTGGTACCCGGGCGTGGCAGGGGCTCGACAGCGCCCCTGGAACAGGGGCCGAAAACTTGGTCTATAACTCAAACACGCTTGCATGTAATAATATGAAACTCGGTACACATATAGATCTCATCATTTCATATATCCTTCATACTTTCACTTTTTACCCCAGACCAACAGGAAACCGTCTATTTAGGGTTGTTTGAAAACGCACGCAATGGAATTTGGAATACTCCTCCCAGAGAACTCCACCAATCGCCACCAAACTCGGTCAGCATGATGTCAAGACATTGACCATGAAAAATTGCCGGCAGATTATTGATATCTCCAACGGTTTGGCCGTGGCAAGGAAACGAAATGATGGCGAGAAACGAGAAACAGTCAGAGTGTTATAACTTCTACATACATTAATTGATCTCGATGAAACTTCAGCGGTGTGTTCGCTGTAAGAGGCCGATCGCATGGATGTGACTATTGTGAGTCAAAGTTATAGCGCCACCAACTGGCAGAAGGAAGTGTGTCACTTTCAAAATGCTTTAAAATCACCCACTTATTGTTACACGATTTACTTCAAACTTTAGGTGTATAATGTAAACACACGGCAGATGTAGACGTGTGAAAGAATTATTGATATCTTAAATACTGCTGTCGCGGCAGCTCTTCAAACTTGAATTTTCTTTTTGATGCCTGGTGCAGGGGCTCAGTAGCGCCACCTTCAGACAAAAGTGGGGTATTGGTTTCATACTTTGACCTACAGTCAGATATTTTGGTTTGAATGTGGAACACATTGCACAAGAACTTTGAAGCTCAAAAAGCACATAAATGAAGCTTAAACAGCAAGGAAGTGTGTTATAACTTCTGCATACATTACTTGATCTCGATGAAACTTAAGCAGTTTCTTCACTTGAAGAGGCCGGTCGCGTGGATGTGACTATTGTGAGTCAAAGTTATAGCGCCACCAACTGGCAGAAGGAAGTGTGTCACTTTCAAAATGCTTTGAATTCACCCCTTATGTCTCAATTGAACAAACAGTTGATAAAGAAATCGGTATCAATATATTGAATTATGAATTATTTCACTGATCAACTGTGATGTCCGGTTAAGATGAAAATAAACTATTACTCTGTCTAAGCGATTATCTTTCTGAAACACGTCACAAAAACTTACAGAAACGGATAACACAAACATGACGTTGGAAATATACACTTATCAGTATAGTTATATTAAACTTGTCTATTTCAGTTATAAAGCTGTCTCATATGTAATTTCTCCTTTAATTCTATAATATAACCACTAGATGGAGGTCTAAGCACATTTTCTGTATTCTCGTTGTTTTAACGTAAGAAGAACACTTGTACGTGTTGACTGTTGAGAACGGTGTTTGGAGATTTTAAAAGACGCGGACCAGACGGAAAAACAAGACATACTGCATCATTGCGTTCAATATTTTAACGAGGGCCACTCGTGACGCTGTACACGGTGTAAGCATCAGCTTGAGGACTCTTCAAAATGTATATAGGTCTCAGTTCTGGATGGAGTTATTTGCAGACCTTAGAGATGCTGGATACTTCAACGGGAGTCGTGAGCGTCATTGCTTTGGTGATACAATAAAAAATACTCTACAAAAAAAAAAAAAAAAAAAAAACAGGGTTTCCACGGGTCTTAAAAAGTCTTAAAAAGTCTAAAATTTCAAAATCACAATTTAAGGCCTTAAAAAGTCTTAAATTTGCTGAAGTATTGTGTTCTAGGTCTTAAATAATTTTTAACAGGTCTTAATTTTCCTACGTCCATGTAAATCTCATTTAAATGCTCCCATAGCGCTTTGGAATGTTTCTTTTTTTACTTCCGTGGTGTTGTAGTTTCTTATTTCGCTAGTCCAAATATAATTCGCTGTATTATGACTACAAAATAGACCAACATGCAACAGCCAGCTTTGAGCTTTCGTGTTATTGGCGCGAGTCTCTCGGATACAACAGAAAGACGTTAAACGGATTTTATTCAGCTATGAGGAAGTGCAAGTTTAGCGATACTTGGCTTGAAAAATCTGAATTTCGTGCTTGGTTAAACCCAGTTGCAAATAACGCATTTGAAGCCTACTGCTTATGCAAGAAAGCTATTAAATTGGGAATGTTGGGTGTACGGGCGCTGGAGTCTCATTCAAAAAGTGAAAAATATCTAACTGCTGTCAAGGGTCTCCAGCAAACTACAGCCATCAGCCATTACGCTTTGGAATAGCGGATGATGACTAATTTCCAAAATCACGGGACCGTTCGTGCTGATGTTCGACGAAAGTCTTCATCGCACCACCAAAACGAAACAGCTGGACCTGCACGTACGCTTTTGGTCTGCTGCGAATGGGTCGAGACTGCAATAAATAAAAATAAAAAGGAATAGGCTACAATGAATGATCTATGGCAGGGCTAGTATAATGGTGGCCCCCAGATCATCTTTATCTGACCCTCCAACAGTTTTTTTATTTTTAAAAACCCTCACAATCTGATATCAAAGTGCCCTCTCAGCAAAGGTTTAGCGCGTTCATAGGCAACCGCATTCATCGGTGAGTTTAACAACGCTCATTGTGGCGTACAACACCATTCATCGGTGAGTTTAACAACGCTCAACTGCAGGTAAAGCAGCACTCAGAGGTGAGTTCAACCAAAACAACGCTAAACTGCATGTGGCTAATGTTTACACTCAGGGTACATTACGGCATGTTTTCCATAACGTTACGACGTTCTCAATATAATTCATAATCACACGTTTATAATGAACAACGCGTTATGGTTATTGTGTTATTAAAAACTGTGTACGCAGGTGTTACAGTTAACATGGTAACACTAAGTTACACCTGGTTTACTTGTATGTTACTGATTAAGAAGTAATGTCAAAAAAACAGTTATAACTGCATGAAGATGAATGGTAACACAATACTGGCAAAATACTGTTTACATCTTGCAAATGCATATGATTCAAGACTACAATTCCCCCAGAACGGAGGGAGGGGCGGGGTGACCAAACCTCATTATCATTTAAAGTCATATGCACTGAAACGGCGTGCTGAAAACGGAGCTGTTTTTGAGCAGTTAAAATTTGTGTTTTCTTAAAACACTAATGAGAATTTTTAATAAAAGTATATTACAAAGTTTTCATTTAGACCCTAAAGATTCATATTAACTTGTACAAAAATGGCATTATATGACCCCTTTAAGGTTACAAATACACACACACACACACACACACTCCATCATTGCAATCTTGACATTGCAGCCTGTTCATTATAGCCGCAATAAAATATAATAATAAAATAGTAAACCTACCATATAAAAATTACTCTGTTTAAATAGTCAGTAGTACAATTCGTATCATTCACAGTAAGCACCGCTCCACTGTGATGTTTCCAAGCATATTTTTGCGCATGCAAAGAGGATGATTTTCTACGTCGGTATTGGAGCGTGAGTAAAGTACAAAGCCTATAATAACTGGCAGAAGGCAGTAAGAGAAACAGGAAGTCTGTTATAACTTCTGCATACATTAATTGATCTCGACGAAACTTCAGCAGTGTGTTCGCTGTAAGAGGCCGATCGCATGGATGTTGCTATTGTGAGTCAGTTATAGCGCCACCAACTGGCAGAAGGAAGTGTGTCACTTTCAAAATGCTTTTAAATCACCCCTTATGTCTCAAGTGAACAAACAGACCAACAGAAAGTCAGATATTTTGGTTTGAATGTGGATTTCTTGGAATTTGCACACATCTTCTCGACGGTCGAAGCGAGCTTACGTTATTGCCCGTCGTGCGCTGGCGACCCTAAAGGCCCAGGGTGGCGGTGCCACCGGCTTGGGCCCGTCATCGCTGCTTGCAGCAGCTTTAGTTAGTATATTATTATTATTTTTTTACGACTATTGGGGCACTTTTGGGGCTCTTAACGTGCTCAAAAACTCTTGAAACTTTGCACACGGGTCAGAACCCGCGGCCATCAGGGCCGGGCTGAAGCTGGTACCGGGCGTGGCAGGGGCTCGACAGCGCCCTGGAACAGGGTCCAAAACTTGGTCCATAAATCAAACACGCTTGCATGTAATAATATGAAACTCGGTACACATATAGATCTCATCGTTTCATATATCCTTCATACTTTTACTTTTTACCTCAGACCAACAGGAAACCGTCTATTTAGGGTTGTTTGAAAACGCATGCAATGGAATTTGAAATACTCCTCCTAGAGAATTCCACCAATCGCCACCAAACTCGGTCAGCATGATGTCAAGACATTGAGCATGAAAAATTGCCGGCAGATTTTTGATATCTCTAACGGTTTGGCCGTGGCGAGGAAACGAAATGATGGCGCGAAAAGAGAAACAGGAAGTGTGTTATAACTTCTGCATACATTAATTGATCTCGATGAAACTTCAGCAGTGTGTTCGCTGGAAGAAGCCGATCGCATGGATGTGACTATTGTCAGTCAAAGTTATAGCGCCACCAACTGGCAGAAGGAAGTGTGTCACTTTCAAAATGCTTTGAAATCACCCACTTATTTTTACCCGATTTACTTAAAACTTTAGGTGTATAATGTAAACACACGGCAGATGTAGACATGTGAAAGGATTATTGATATCTTCGATACTGTCGCAGCGGCAACGCTTCAAACTCGAATATTCTTTTTGATGCTTTTGAGACTCTTAGCATACTTGAAATTGCATGAAACTCGACAGACACATCACATTTATTAGCCAGTAGACATGTGCAAAGTTTCAGAAACGGGCGTGGTGCAGGGGCTCAGTAGCGCCACCTTTTGACAAAAGTGGGGGTTGCTTTACACTTTGACCCACAGTCACAAAACTCAGTAATTATATTGTTCTCATCGAGCCGGACAACTTTCTAATTTACAGTCATTAGCTCAGACCAACAGAAAGTCAGATATTTTGGTTTGAATGTGGATGTTTTGGAGAATTTTCTCTGCCTCTCTCACTGACCCTACGTCTCTCTGTGTCTGGGGGAGGGTGCTGATTTTGCTGATGAGTGAAAATGCTTTTATTTTTGTTTTTCAAGGTTTTGGGGCCCTTAACGTGCTCGAAAACTCTTGAAACTTTGCACACGGGTCGGAACCCGCGGCCATCAGGGTCGGGCCGAAGATGGTACCTGAGCGTGGCAGGGGGCTCGACAGCGCCCCTGGAATGGGATTCGAACACTTGTCCATATATCAAACATGCTTGCATGTAATGATATGAAACTCGGTACACTTGTAGATCTCGTCGGGCCGAACAACTTTCGTGCTCTAAGTTTTACGCCAGCCCAACAGGAAGTCGGCTATTATGGGTTGTTTGGAAACACGTGCTCTGGAATTATATATTTTCCTCCTAGAGAATGAATCCAATCGCCACCAAACTCGGTCGGCATGAAGTCAAGACATTGAGGATGCTACATTCGGACGGATTTTTGATATCTCGAACGGTTTGGCCGTGGCGAGGAAATTGATTTATGACTAAAAATGGACACATGAAGTGTGTTATAACTTAGTTAGTTCTATCTACAGTTACAAAACTCGGCGTGTATATTGTTCTCGTCGAGCCGAACAACTTTCTAATTTACAGTCATTAGCTCCGACCAACAGAAAGTCAGATATTGTGGTTTGAATGTGGATTTCTTAAAATTTTTCTCTTTCTGAGTGACCCTCCTCCTCCCTTTCTGTGTTTTTTCTCTCAGTGTCTCTCTGTCTGACAGACAGAATGGGCCTGCCAAATTTTTTTTTGTGTGTGTGTGTGTGTGGGAGGGAGGGGGTTCTCTGTTGGGTTTAGATTTGCTTTTGATTGTTTGATTGTTTTCAAGGTTTCTGGGACTTTTGGGGCCCTTAACATGCTCGAAAACTCTTGAAACTTTGCACACAGGTCAGAACCCGCGGCCATCAGGGCCGGGCTGAATCTGGTACCCGGCGTGGCAGGGGCTCGACAGCGACACCTGGAATGGGATTCAAACACTTGTCCATATATCAAACATGCTTGCATGTAATAATATGAAACTCGAACACTTCTAGATCTCGTCGGGCCGAACAACTTTCTAATTTACAGTCATTAGCTCAGACCAACAGAAAGTCAGATATTTTGGTTTGAATGTGGAACACATTTCAAATTAACTTTGAAGCTCCAAAAAGCACATCAAAAGTAACATAAAAGAAGGGAGTGTGTTATAACTTCTGCATACATTAACTGATCTCGATGAAACTTCAGCAGTGTGTTTATGGAAGAGGCCGGTCGCATGGATGTGACTACTGTGAGTCAAAGTTATAGCGCCACCAACTGGCAGAAGGAAGTGTGTCACTTTCAAAATGCTTTGAAATCACCCTCTTATGTCTCAAGTGAACAAACAGACCAACAGAAAATCAGATATTTTGGTTTGAATGTGGAACACATTTCAAATTAACTTTGAAGCTCCAAAAAGCACATCAAAAGTAACATAAAAGAAGGGAGTGTGTTATAACTTCTGCATACATTAACTGATCTCGATGAAACTTCAGCAGTGTGTTTGTGGAAGAGGCCGGTCGCATGGATGTGACTACTGTGAGTCAAAGTTATAGCGCCACCAACTGGCAGAAGGAAGTGTGTCACTTTCAAAATGCTTTGAAATCACCCTCTTATGTCTCAAGTGAACAAACAGACCAACAGAAAGTCAGATATTTTGGTTTGAATGTGGAACACATTGCAAATGAACTTTGAAGCTCCAAAAAGCACATAAAGGCAGCATAAAAGCAAGGAAGTGTGTTATAACTTCTGCATACATTAACTGATCTCGATGAAACTTCAGCAGTGTGTCACATGGATGTGACTATTGTGAGACAAAGTTATAGCGCCACCAACTGGCAGAAGGGAGTGTGTCACTTTCAAAATGCTTTTAAATCACCCTCTTATGTCTCAAGTGAACAAACAGACCAACAGAAAGTCAGATATTTTGGTTTGAATGTGGAACACATTGCAAATGAACTTTGAAGCTCCAAAAAGCACATAAAGGCAGCATAAAAGCAAGGAAGTGTGTTATAACTTCTGCATACATTAACTGATCTCGATGAAACTTCAGCAGTGCGTAAATTATAATTACATTAATAAACCTGAACAGAGACCTCCGGATAAATACTGGCCTTCTGGATTAACACGCTTAAGTGCTGCAAAAGATATTGACCTATGACATCAAAAATTATTCTACATTTGAATTACCTCATAGATGTGACTATTGTGGTTCACGGTCCTAGGCACTGTCCCTGTCTCAAATGGCACACTTCATATGAATTTTCAGTCTTGTGTACTTATTTCGTGTGTCCATTAACTCCATGAGACCGTAGGGTGTCTCATTTTTCATTTTAGGTATCGGAAGGGTGCTCACGCATACTTTGTGGTTGATATGTGCCCTCCATGCGAACTTTTGCAGAGCCCACGCTGATGCGAGCTCTACAGCACACGCCTTCTCGACGGTCAAAGCGTAGGTTACGTTATTGCCCATCGTGCACAGCTGACCCTAAAGGCACGGGGTGGCGGTGCCACCGGCTTGGCTCGCCATCGCTGCTCGCAGCTATATTTATTATTATTATTA